>NC_068417.1:48337545-48345045 GCF_023724105.1 Carassius gibelio
TGGTATTCCTAGGCAGTCTCTCATCAAAGTGCTAACCATACCTAAACCTGCTAAGATTCAGAGATCGGGCATTGACTCTATTTTTTGGCAAAATTATTATATACTAAGTGAAAAATGTCCAAAAAGCTTACAGCACCTGGTATTCCCAGGCAGTCTCCCATCCATGTACTAACCAGGCCCAAACTTGTTAATATTCAGAGATCGGGCATTGACTCTATTTTTTGGCAAAATTATTATATACTAAGTGAAAAATGTCCAAAAAGCTTACAGCACCTGGTATTCCCAGGCAGTCTCCCATCCGTGTACTAACCAGGCCCAAACCTGCTAATATTCAGAGATCGGGCATTGACTCTATTTTTTTTTTTTTTTTTTTTTAATGAAAGATTATTATATAATTCGTGAAATTTTTCAAACAGATTAAAGCACCTGGTATTCCCAGGCAGTCTCCCATCCATGTACTAACCAGGCCCAAACCTGCTTAGCTTCCGAGATCAGACGAGATCGGGTATAGCCAGGTTGGTATGGCCGTAAGCGAAGACAGCAGCAAAGAGAGGGCTATTTAAAGACCAGCCAATCTAATCGCCAGTACATTATATAAGTAGGAAAGAAAACCCAAAAGCTTATAG
This sequence comes from Carassius gibelio, assembly GCF_023724105.1. Taxonomy (NCBI): domain Eukaryota; kingdom Metazoa; phylum Chordata; class Actinopteri; order Cypriniformes; family Cyprinidae; genus Carassius; species Carassius gibelio. The sequence continues at coordinate 48,338,172 of NC_068417.1, forward strand.
CACCTGGTATTCCTAGGCAGTCTCTCATCAAAGTGCTAACCATACCTAAACCTGCTAAGATTCAGAGATCGGGCATTGACTCTTTTTATTTTATTTTTTTTTTTAAATGAAAGATTATTATATAATTCGTGAAATTTTCCAAAGAGATTAAAGCACCTGGTATTCCCAGGCAGTCTCTCATCAAAGTGCTAACCAGACCTAAACCTGCTAAGATTCAGAGATCGGGCATTGACTCTATTTTTTGGCAAAATTATTATATACTAAGTGAAAAATGTCCAAAAAGCTTACAGCACCTGGTATTCCCAGGCAGTCTCCCATCCATGTACTAACCAGGCCCAAACCTGTTAATATTCAGAGATCGGGCATTGACTCTATTTTTTGGCAAAATTATTATATACTAAGTGAAAAATGTCCAAAAAGCTTACAGCACCTGGTATTCCCAGGCAGTCTCCCATCCATGTACTAACCAGGCCCAAACCTGTTAATATTCAGAGATCGGGCATTGACTCTATTTTTTTTTTTTTTTTTTTTTTTTTAATGAAAGATTATTATATAATTCGTGAAATTTTTCAAACAGATTAAAGCACCTGGTATTCCCAGGCAGTCTCCCATCCATGTACTAACCAGGCCCAAACCTGCTAATATTCAGAGATCGGGCATTGACTCTATTTTTTGGCAAAATTATTATATACTAAGTGAAAAATGTTCAAAAAGCTTACAGCACCTGGTATTCCCAGGCGGTCTCCCATCCAAGTACTAACCAGGCCCAAACCTGCTTAGCTTCCGAGATCAGACGAGATCGGGCATAGCCAGGTTGGTATGGCCGTAAGCGAAGACAGCAGAAAAGAGAGGGCTATTTAAAGACCAGCCAATCTAATCGCCAGTACATTATATAAGTAGGAAAGAAAACCCAAAAGCTTAAAGCACCTGGTATTCCTAGGCAGTCTCTCATCAAAGTGCTAACCATACCTAAACCTGCTAAGATTCAGAGATCGGGCATTGACTCTTTTTTTTTTTTTTTTTTTTTTTAAATGAAAGATTATTATATAATTCGTGAAATTTTCCAAAGAGATTAAAGCACCTGGTATTCCCAGGCAGTCTCTCATCAAAGTGCTAACCAGACCTAAACCTGCTAAGATTCAGAGATCGGGCATTGACTCTATTTTTTGGCAAAATTATTATATACTAAGTGAAAAATGTCCAAAAAGCTTACAGCACCTGGTATTCCCAGGCAGTCTCCCATCCATGTACTAACCAGGCCCAAACCTGTTAATATTCATAGATCGGGCATTGACTCTATTTTTTGGCAAAATTATTATATACTAAGTGAAAAATGTCCAAAAAGCTTACAGCACCTGGTATTCCCAGGCGGTCTCCCATCCAAGTACTAACCAGGCCCAAACCTGCTTAGCTTCCGAGATCAGACGAGATCGGGCATAGCCAGGTTGGTATGGCCGTAAGCGAAGACAGCAGTAAAGAGAGGGCTATTTAAAGACCAGCCAATCTAATCGCCAGTACATTATATAAGTAGGAAAGAAAACCCAAAAGCTTAAAGCACCTGGTATTCCTAGGCAGTCTCTCATCAAAGTGCTAACCATACCTAAACCTGCTAAGATTCAGAGATCGGGCATTGACTCTTTTTTTTTTTTTTTTTTTTTTTTTTAAATGAAAGATTATTATATAATTCGTGAAATTTTCCAAAGAGATTAAAGCACCTGGTATTCCCAGGCAGTCTCTCATCAAAGTGCTAACCAGACCTAAACCTGCTAAGATTCAGAGATCGGGCATTGACTCTATTTTTTGGCAAAATTATTATATACTAAGTGAAAAATGTCCAAAAAGCTTACAGCACCTGGTATTCCCAGGCAGTCTCCCATCCATGTACTAACCAGGCCCAAACCTGTTAATATTCAGAGATCGGGCATTGACTCTATTTTTTGGCAAAATTATTATATACTAAGTGAAAAATGTCCAAAAAGCTTACAGCACCTGGTATTCCCAGGCGGTCTCCCATCCAAGTACTAACCAGGCCCAAACCTGCTTAGCTTCCGAGATCAGACGAGATCGGGCATAGCCAGGTTGGTATGGCCGTAAGCGAAGACAGCAGCAAAGAGAGGGCTATTTAAAGACCAGCCAATCTAATCGCCAGTACATTATATAAGTAAGAAAGAAAACCCAAAAGCTTAAAGCACCTGGTATTCCTAGGCAGTCTCTCATCAAAGTGCTAACCATACCTAAACCTGCTAAGATTCAGAGATCGGGCATTGACTCTATTTTTTGGCAAAATTATTATATACTAAGTGAAAAATGTCCAAAAAGCTTACAGCACCTGGTATTCCAAGGCAGTCTCCCATCCATGTACTAACCAGGCCCAAACTTGTTAATATTCAGAGATCGGGCATTGACTCTATTTTTTGGCAAAATTATTATATACTAAGTGAAAAATGTCCAAAAAGCTTACAGCACCTGGTATTCCCAGGCAGTCTCCCATCCGTGTACTAACCAGGCCCAAACCTGCTAATATTCAGAGATCGGGCATTGACTCTATTTTTTTTTTTTTTTTTTTTTAATGAAAGATTATTATATAATTCGTGAAATTTTTCAAACAGATTAAAGCACCTGGTATTCCCAGGCAGTCTCCCATCCATGTACTAACCAGGCCCAAACCTGCTTAGCTTCCGAGATCAGACGAGATCGGGTATAGCCAGGTTGGTATGGCCGTAAGCGAAGACAGCAGCAAAGAGAGGGCTATTTAAAGACCAGCCAATCTAATCGCCAGTACATTATATAAGTAGGAAAGAAAACCCAAAAGCTTATAGCACCTGGTATTCCTAGGCAGTCTCTCATCAAAGTGCTAACCATACCTAAACCTGCTAAGATTCAGAGATCGGGCATTGACTCTTTTTATTTTATTTTTTTTTTTAAATGAAAGATTATTATATAATTCGTGAAATTTTCCAAAGAGATTAAAGCACCTGGTATTCCCAGGCAGTCTCTCATCAAAGTGCTAACCAGACCTAAACCTGCTAAGATTCAGAGATCGGGCATTGACTCTATTTTTTGGCAAAATTATTATATACTAAGTGAAAAATGTCCAAAAAGCTTACAGCACCTGGTATTCCCAGGCAGTCTCCCATCCATGTACTAACCAGGCCCAAACCTGTTAATATTCAGAGATCGGGCATTGACTCTATTTTTTGGCAAAATTATTATATACTAAGTGAAAAATGTCCAAAAAGCTTACAGCACCTGGTATTCCCAGGCAGTCTCCCATCCATGTACTAACCAGGCCCAAACCTGTTAATATTCAGAGATCGGGCATTGACTCTATTTTTTTTTTTTTTTTTTTTTTTAATGAAAGATTATTATATAATTCGTGAAATTTTTCAAACAGATTAAAGCACCTGGTATTCCCAGGCAGTCTCCCATCCATGTACTAACCAGGCCCAAACCTGCTAATATTCAGAGATCGGGCATTGACTCTATTTTTTGGCAAAATTATTATATACTAAGTGAAAAATGTTCAAAAAGCTTACAGCACCTGGTATTCCCAGGCGGTCTCCCATCCAAGTACTAACCAGGCCCAAACCTGCTTAGCTTCCGAGATCAGACGAGATCGGGCATAGCCAGGTTGGTATGGCCGTAAGCGAAGACAGCAGAAAAGAGAGGGCTATTTAAAGACCAGCCAATCTAATCGCCAGTACATTATATAAGTAGGAAAGAAAACCCAAAAGCTTAAAGCACCTGGTATTCCTAGGCAGTCTCTCATCAAAGTGCTAACCATACCTAAACCTGCTAAGATTCAGAGATCGGGCATTGACTCTTTTTTTTTTTTTTTTTTTTTTTAAATGAAAGATTATTATATAATTCGTGAAATTTTCCAAAGAGATTAAAGCACCTGGTATTCCCAGGCAGTCTCTCATCAAAGTGCTAACCAGACCTAAACCTGCTAAGATTCAGAGATCGGGCATTGACTCTATTTTTTGGCAAAATTATTATATACTAAGTGAAAAATGTCCAAAAAGCTTACAGCACCTGGTATTCCCAGGCAGTCTCCCATCCATGTACTAACCAGGCCCAAACCTGTTAATATTCATAGATCGGGCATTGACTCTATTTTTTGGCAAAATTATTATATACTAAGTGAAAAATGTCCAAAAAGCTTACAGCACCTGGTATTCCCAGGCGGTCTCCCATCCAAGTACTAACCAGGCCCAAACCTGCTTAGCTTCCGAGATCAGACGAGATCGGGCATAGCCAGGTTGGTATGGCCGTAAGCGAAGACAGCAGCAAAGAGAGGGCTATTTAAAGACCAGCCAATCTAATCGCCAGTACATTATATAAGTAGGAAAGAAAACCCAAAAGCTTAAAGCACCTGGTATTCCTAGGCAGTCTCTCATCAAAGTGCTAACCATACCTAAACCTGCTAAGATTCAGAGATCGGGCATTGACTCTATTTTTTGGCAAAATTATTATATACTAAGTGAAAAATGTCCAAAAAGCTTACAGCACCTGGTATTCCCAGGCAGTCTCCCATCCATGTACTAACCAGGCCCAAACCTGTTAATATTCAGAGATCGGGCATTGACTCTATTTTTTTTTTTTTTTTTTTTTTAATGAAAGATTATTATATAATTCGTGAAATTTTTCAAACAGATTAAAGCACCTGGTATTCCCAGGCAGTCTCCCATCCATGTACTAACCAGGCCCAAACCTGCTAATATTCAGAGATCGGGCATTGACTCTATTTTTTGGCAAAATTATTATATACTAAGTGAAAAATGTCCAAAAAGCTTACAGCACCTGGTATTCCCAGGCGGTCTCCCATCCAAGAACTAACCAGGCCCAAACCTGCTTAGCTTCCGAGATCAGACGAGATCGGGCATAGCCAGGTTGGTATGGCCGTAAGCAAAGACTGCTGCAAAGAGAGGGCTATTTAAAGACCAGCCAATCTAATCGCCAGTACATTATATAAGTAGGAAAGAAAACCCAAAAGCTTAAAGCACCTGGTATTCCTAGGCAGTCTCTCATCAAAGTGCTAACCATACCTAAACCTGCTAAGATTCAGAGATCGGGCATTGACTCTTTTTTTTTTTTTTTTTTTTTTTTTTTTTTAAATGAAAGATTATTATATAATTCGTGAAATTTTCCAAAGAGATTAAAGCACCTGGTATTCCCAGGCAGTCTCTCATCAAAGTGCTAACCAGACCTAAACCTGCTAAGATTCAGAGATCGGGCATTGACTCTATTTTTTGGCAAAATTATTATATACTAAGTGAAAAATGTCCAAAAAGCTTACAGCACCTGGTATTCCCAGGCAGTCTCCCATCCATGTACTAACCAGGCCCAAACCTGTTAATATTCAGAGATCGGGCATTGACTCTATTTTTTGGCAAAATTATTATATACTAAGTGAAAAATGTCCAAAAAGCTTACAGCACCTGGTATTCCCAGGCGGTCTCCCATCCAAGTACTAACCAGGCCCAAACCTGCTTAGCTTCCGAGATCAGACGAGATCAGGCATAGCCAGGTTGGTATGGCCGTAAGCGAAGACAGCAGCAAAGAGAGGGCTATTTAAAGACCAGCCAATCTAATCGCCAGTACATTATATAAGTAAGAAAGAAAACCCAAAAGCTTAAAGCACCTGGTATTCCTAGGCAGTCTCTCATCAAAGTGCTAACCATACCTAAACCTGCTAAGATTCAGAGATCGGGCATTGACTCTATTTTTTGGCAAAATTATTATATGCTAAGTGAAAAATGTCCAAAAAGCTTACAGCACCTGGTATTTCCAGGCAGTCTCCCATCCATGTACTAACCAGGCCCAAACCTGTTAATATTCAGAGATCGGGCATTGACTCTATTTTTTTTTTTTTTTTTTTTTAAATGAAAGATTATTATATAATTCGTGAAATTTTCCAAAGAGATTAAAGCACCTGGTATTCCCAGGCAGTCTCTCATCAAAGTGCTAACCAGACCTAAACCTGCTAAGATTCAGAGATCGGGCATTGACTCTATTTTTTGGCAAAATTATTATATACTAAGTGAAAAATGTCCAAAAAGCTTACAGCACCTGGTATTCCCAGGCAGTCTCCCATCCATGTACTAACCAGGCCCAAACCTGTTAATATTCAGAGATCGGGCATTGACTCTATTTTTTGGCAAAATTATTATATACTAAGTGAAAAATGTCCAAAAAGCTTACAGCACCTGGTATTCCCAGGCGGTCTCCCATCCAAGTACTAACCAGGCCCAAACCTGCTTAGCTTCCGAGATCAGACGAGATCGGGCATAGCCAGGTTGGTATGGCCGTAAGCGAAGACAGCAGCAAAGAGAGGGCTATTTAAAGACCAGCCAATCTAATCGCCAGTACATTATATAAGTAGGAAAGAAAACCCAAAAGCTTAAAGCACCTGGTATTCCTAGGCAGTCTCTCATCAAAGTGCTAACCATACCTAAACCTGCTAAGATTCAGAGATCGGGCATTGACTCTATTTTTTGGCAAAATTATTATATACTAAGTGAAAAATGTCCAAAAAGCTTACAGCACCTGGTATTCCCAGGCAGTCTCCCATCCATGTACTAACCAGGCCCAAACCTGTTAATATTCAGAGATCGGGCATTGACTCTATTTTTTTTTTTTTTTTTTTTTAATGAAAGATTATTATATAATTCGTGAAATTTTTCAAACAGATTAAAGCACCTGGTATTCCCAGGCAGTCTCCCATCCATGTACTAACCAGGCCCAAACCTGCTAATATTCAGAGATCGGGCATTGACTCTATTTTTTGGCAAAATTATTATATGCTAAGTGAAAAATGTCCAAAAAGCTTACAGCACCTGGTATTCCCAGGCGGTCTCCCATCCAAGTACTA
>NC_068417.1:48352545-48355045 GCF_023724105.1 Carassius gibelio
GTACATTATATAAGTAGGAAAGAAAACCCAAAAGCTTATAGCACCTGGTATTCCTAGGCAGTCTCTCATCAAAGTGCTAACCATACCTAAACCTGCTAAGATTCAGAGATCGGGCATTGACTCTTTTTATTTTATTTTTTTTTTTTAAATGAAAGATTATTATATAATTCGTGAAATTTTCCAAAGAGATTAAAGCACCTGGTATTCCCAGGCAGTCTCTCATCAAAGTGCTAACCAGACCTAAACCTGCTAAGATTCAGAGATCGGGCATTGACTCTATTTTTTGGCAAAATTATTATATACTAAGTGAAAAATGTCCAAAAAGCTTACAGCACCTGGTATTCCCAGGCAGTCTCCCATCCATGTACTAACCAGGCCCAAACCTGTTAATATTCAGAGATCGGGCATTGACTCTATTTTTTGGCAAAATTATTATATACTAAGTGAAAAATGTCCAAAAAGCTTACAGCACCTGGTATTCCCAGGCAGTCTCCCATCCATGTACTAACCAGGCCCAAACCTGTTAATATTCAGAGATCGGGCATTGACTCTATTTTTTTTTTTTTTTTTTTTTTTTTTAATGAAAGATTATTATATAATTCGTGAAATTTTTCAAACAGATTAAAGCACCTGGTATTCCCAGGCAGTCTCCCATCCATGTACTAACCAGGCCCAAACCTGCTAATATTCAGAGATCGGGCATTGACTCTATTTTTTGGCAAAATTATTATATACTAAGTGAAAAATGTTCAAAAAGCTTACAGCACCTGGTATTCCCAGGCGGTCTCCCATCCAAGTACTAACCAGGCCCAAACCTGCTTAGCTTCCGAGATCAGACGAGATCGGGCATAGCCAGGTTGGTATGGCCGTAAGCGAAGACAGCAGAAAAGAGAGGGCTATTTAAAGACCAGCCAATCTAATCGCCAGTACATTATATAAGTAGGAAAGAAAACCCAAAAGCTTAAAGCACCTGGTATTCCTAGGCAGTCTCTCATCAAAGTGCTAACCATACCTAAACCTGCTAAGATTCAGAGATCGGGCATTGACTCTTTTTTTTTTTTTTTTTTTTTTTTAATGAAAGATTATTATATAATTCGTGAAATTTTCCAAAGAGATTAAAGCACCTGGTATTCCCAGGCAGTCTCTCATCAAAGTGCTAACCAGACCTAAACCTGCTAAGATTCAGAGATCGGGCATTGACTCTATTTTTTGGCAAAATTATTATATACTAAGTGAAAAATGTCCAAAAAGCTTACAGCACCTGGTATTCCCAGGCAGTCTCCCATCCATGTACTAACCAGGCCCAAACCTGTTAATATTCATAGATCGGGCATTGACTCTATTTTTTGGCAAAATTATTATATACTAAGTGAAAAATGTCCAAAAAGCTTACAGCACCTGGTATTCCCAGGCGGTCTCCCATCCAAGTACTAACCAGGCCCAAACCTGCTTAGCTTCCGAGATCAGACGAGATCGGGCATAGCCAGGTTGGTATGGCCGTAAGCGAAGACAGCAGCAAAGAGAGGGCTATTTAAAGACCAGCCAATCTAATCGCCAGTACATTATATAAGTAGGAAAGAAAACCCAAAAGCTTAAAGCACCTGGTATTCCTAGGCAATCTCTCATCAAAGTGCTAACCATACCTAAACCTGCTAAGATTCAGAGATCGGGCATTGACTCTTTTTTTTTTTTTTTTTTTTTTTTTTAAATGAAAGATTATTATATAATTCGTGAAATTTTCCAAAGAGATTAAAGCACCTGGTATTCCCAGGCAGTCTCTCATCAAAGTGCTAACCAGACCTAAACCTGCTAAGATTCAGAGATCGGGCATTGACTCTATTTTTTGGCAAAATTATTATATACTAAGTGAAAAATGTCCAAAAAGCTTACAGCACCTGGTATTCCCAGGCAGTCTCCCATCCATGTACTAACCAGGCCCAAACCTGTTAATATTCAGAGATCGGGCATTGACTCTATTTTTTGGCAAAATTATTATATACTAAGTGAAAAATGTCCAAAAAGCTTACAGCACCTGGTATTCCCAGGCGGTCTCCCATCCAAGTACTAACCAGGCCCAAACCTGCTTAGCTTCCGAGATCAGACGAGATCGGGCATAGCCAGGTTGGTATGGCCGTAAGCGAAGACAGCAGCAAAGAGAGGGCTATTTAAAGACCAGCCAATCTAATCGCCAGTACATTATATAAGTAAGAAAGAAAACCCAAAAGCTTAAAGCACCTGGTATTCCTAGGCAGTCTCTCATCAAAGTGCTAACCATACCTAAACCTGCTAAGATTCAGAGATCGGGCATTGACTCTATTTTTTGGCAAAATTATTATATACTAAGTGAAAAATGTCCAAAAAGCTTACAGCACCTGGTATTCCCAGGCAGTCTCCCATCCATGTACTAACCAGGCCCAAACTTGTTAATATTCAGAGATCGGGCATTGACTCTATTTTTTGGCAAAATTATTATATACTAAGTGAAAAATGTCCAAAAAGC
>NC_068417.1:48358842-48363842 GCF_023724105.1 Carassius gibelio
TAATGTACTGGCGATTAGATTGGCTGGTCTTTAAATAGCCCTCTCTTTGCTGCTGTCTTCGCTTACGGCCATACCAACCTGGCTATACCCGATCTCGTCTGATCTCGGAAGCTAAGCAGGTTTGGGCCTGGTTAGTACATGGATGGGAGACTGCCTGGGAATACCAGGTGCTTTAATCTGTTTGAAAAATTTCACGAATTATATAATAATCTTTCATTAAAAAAAAAAAAAAAAAAAAATAGAGTCAATGCCCGATCTCTGAATATTAGCAGGTTTGGGCCTGGTTAGTACATGGATGGGAGACTGCCTGGGAATACCAGGTGCTGTAAGCTTTTTGGACATTTTTCACTTAGTATATAATAATTTTGCCAAAAAATAGAGTCAATGCCCGATCTCTGAATATTAACAAGTTTGGGCCTGGTTAGTACATGGATGGGAGACTGCCTGGGAATACCAGGTGCTGTAAGCTTTTTGGACATTTTTCACTTAGTATATAATAATTTTGCCAAAAAATAGAGTCAATGCCCGATCTCTGAATCTTAGCAGGTTTAGGTATGGTTAGCACTTTGATGAGAGACTGCCTAGGAATACCAGGTGCTTTAAGCTTTTGGGTTTTCTTTCTTACTTATATAATGTACTGGCGATTAGATTGGCTGGTCTTTAAATAGCCCTCTCTTTGCTGCTGTCTTCGCTTACGGCCATACCAACCTGGCTATGCCCGATCTCGTCTGATCTCGGAAGCTAAGCAGGTTTGGGCCTGGTTAGTACTTGGATGGGAGACCGCCTGGGAATACCAGGTGCTGTAAGCTTTTTGGACATTTTTCACTTAGTATATAATAATTTTGCCAAAAAATAGAGTCAATGCCCGATCTCTGAATATTAACAGGTTTGGGCCTGGTTAGTACATGGATGGGAGACTGCCTGGGAATACCAGGTGCTGTAAGCTTTTTGGACATTTTTCACTTAGTATATAATAATTTTGCCAAAAAATAGAGTCAATGCCCGATCTCTGAATCTTAGCAGGTTTAGGTCTGGTTAGCACTTTGATGAGAGACTGCCTGGGAATACCAGGTGCTTTAATCTCTTTGGAAAATTTCACGAATTATATAATAATCTTTCATTTAAAAAAAAAAAAAAAAAAAAAAAAAAGAGTCAATGCCCGATCTCTGAATCTTAGCAGGTTTAGGTATGGTTAGCACTTTGATGAGAGACTGCCTAGGAATACCAGGTGCTTTAAGCTTTTGGGTTTTCTTTCCTACTTATATAATGTACTGGCGATTAGATTGGCTGGTCTTTAAATAGCCCTCTCTTTGCTGCTGTCTTCGCTTACGGCCATACCAACCTGGCTATGCCCGATCTCGTCTGATCTCGGAAGCTAAGCAGGTTTGGGCCTGGTTAGTACTTGGATGGGAGACCGCCTGGGAATACCAGGTGCTGTAAGCTTTTTGGACATTTTTCACTTAGTATATAATAATTTTGCCAAAAAATAGAGTCAATGCCCGATCTATGAATATTAACAGGTTTGGGCCTGGTTAGTACATGGATGGGAGACTGCCTGGGAATACCAGGTGCTGTAAGCTTTTTGGACATTTTTCACTTAGTATATAATAATTTTGCCAAAAAATAGAGTCAATGCCCGATCTCTGAATCTTAGCAGGTTTAGGTCTGGTTAGCACTTTGATGAGAGACTGCCTGGGAATACCAGGTGCTTTAATCTCTTTGGAAAATTTCACGAATTATATAATAATCTTTCATTTAAAAAAAAAAAAAAAAAAAAAAAGAGTCAATGCCCGATCTCTGAATCTTAGCAGGTTTAGGTATGGTTAGCACTTTGATGAGAGACTGCCTAGGAATACCAGGTGCTTTAAGCTTTTGGGTTTTCTTTCCTACTTATATAATGTACTGGCGATTAGATTGGCTGGTCTTTAAATAGCCCTCTCTTTTCTGCTGTCTTCGCTTACGGCCATACCAACCTGGCTATGCCCGATCTCGTCTGATCTCGGAAGCTAAGCAGGTTTGGGCCTGGTTAGTACTTGGATGGGAGACCGCCTGGGAATACCAGGTGCTGTAAGCTTTTTGAACATTTTTCACTTAGTATATAATAATTTTGCCAAAAAATAGAGTCAATGCCCGATCTCTGAATATTAGCAGGTTTGGGCCTGGTTAGTACATGGATGGGAGACTGCCTGGGAATACCAGGTGCTTTAATCTGTTTGAAAAATTTCACGAATTATATAATAATCTTTAATTAAAAAAAAAAAAAAAAAAAAAAAAATAGAGTCAATGCCCGATCTCTGAATATTAACAGGTTTGGGCCTGGTTAGTACATGGATGGGAGACTGCCTGGGAATACCAGGTGCTGTAAGCTTTTTGGACATTTTTCACTTAGTATATAATAATTTTGCCAAAAAATAGAGTCAATGCCCGATCTCTGAATATTAACAGGTTTGGGCCTGGTTAGTACATGGATGGGAGACTGCCTGGGAATACCAGGTGCTGTAAGCTTTTTGGACATTTTTCACTTAGTATATAATAATTTTGCCAAAAAATAGAGTCAATGCCCGATCTCTGAATCTTAGCAGGTTTAGGTCTGGTTAGCACTTTGATGAGAGACTGCCTGGGAATACCAGGTGCTTTAATCTCTTTGGAAAATTTCACGAATTATATAATAATCTTTCATTTAAAAAAAAAAATAAAATAAAAAGAGTCAATGCCCGATCTCTGAATCTTAGCAGGTTTAGGTATGGTTAGCACTTTGATGAGAGACTGCCTAGGAATACCAGGTGCTATAAGCTTTTGGGTTTTCTTTCCTACTTATATAATGTACTGGCGATTAGATTGGCTGGTCTTTAAATAGCCCTCTCTTTGCTGCTGTCTTCGCTTACGGCCATACCAACCTGGCTATACCCGATCTCGTCTGATCTCGGAAGCTAAGCAGGTTTGGGCCTGGTTAGTACATGGATGGGAGACTGCCTGGGAATACCAGGTGCTTTAATCTGTTTGAAAAATTTCACGAATTATATAATAATCTTTCATTAAAAAAAAAAAAAAAAAAAAATAGAGTCAATGCCCGATCTCTGAATATTAGCAGGTTTGGGCCTGGTTAGTACATGGATGGGAGACTGCCTGGGAATACCAGGTGCTGTAAGCTTTTTGGACATTTTTCACTTAGTATATAATAATTTTGCCAAAAAATAGAGTCAATGCCCGATCTCTGAATATTAACAAGTTTGGGCCTGGTTAGTACATGGATGGGAGACTGCCTGGGAATACCAGGTGCTGTAAGCTTTTTGGACATTTTTCACTTAGTATATAATAATTTTGCCAAAAAATAGAGTCAATGCCCGATCTCTGAATCTTAGCAGGTTTAGGTATGGTTAGCACTTTGATGAGAGACTGCCTAGGAATACCAGGTGCTTTAAGCTTTTGGGTTTTCTTTCTTACTTATATAATGTACTGGCGATTAGATTGGCTGGTCTTTAAATAGCCCTCTCTTTGCTGCTGTCTTCGCTTACGGCCATACCAACCTGGCTATGCCCGATCTCGTCTGATCTCGGAAGCTAAGCAGGTTTGGGCCTGGTTAGTACTTGGATGGGAGACCGCCTGGGAATACCAGGTGCTGTAAGCTTTTTGGACATTTTTCACTTAGTATATAATAATTTTGCCAAAAAATAGAGTCAATGCCCGATCTCTGAATATTAACAGGTTTGGGCCTGGTTAGTACATGGATGGGAGACTGCCTGGGAATACCAGGTGCTGTAAGCTTTTTGGACATTTTTCACTTAGTATATAATAATTTTGCCAAAAAATAGAGTCAATGCCCGATCTCTGAATCTTAGCAGGTTTAGGTCTGGTTAGCACTTTGATGAGAGACTGCCTGGGAATACCAGGTGCTTTAATCTCTTTGGAAAATTTCACGAATTATATAATAATCTTTCATTTAAAAAAAAAAAAAAAAAAAAAAAAAAGAGTCAATGCCCGATCTCTGAATCTTAGCAGGTTTAGGTATGGTTAGCACTTTGATGAGAGACTGCCTAGGAATACCAGGTGCTTTAAGCTTTTGGGTTTTCTTTCCTACTTATATAATGTACTGGCGATTAGATTGGCTGGTCTTTAAATAGCCCTCTCTTTGCTGCTGTCTTCGCTTACGGCCATACCAACCTGGCTATGCCCGATCTCGTCTGATCTCGGAAGCTAAGCAGGTTTGGGCCTGGTTAGTACTTGGATGGGAGACCGCCTGGGAATACCAGGTGCTGTAAGCTTTTTGGACATTTTTCACTTAGTATATAATAATTTTGCCAAAAAATAGAGTCAATGCCCGATCTATGAATATTAACAGGTTTGGGCCTGGTTAGTACATGGATGGGAGACTGCCTGGGAATACCAGGTGCTGTAAGCTTTTTGGACATTTTTCACTTAGTATATAATAATTTTGCCAAAAAATAGAGTCAATGCCCGATCTCTGAATCTTAGCAGGTTTAGGTCTGGTTAGCACTTTGATGAGAGACTGCCTGGGAATACCAGGTGCTTTAATCTCTTTGGAAAATTTCACGAATTATATAATAATCTTTCATTTAAAAAAAAAAAAAAAAAAAAAAAGAGTCAATGCCCGATCTCTGAATCTTAGCAGGTTTAGGTATGGTTAGCACTTTGATGAGAGACTGCCTAGGAATACCAGGTGCTTTAAGCTTTTGGGTTTTCTTTCCTACTTATATAATGTACTGGCGATTAGATTGGCTGGTCTTTAAATAGCCCTCTCTTTTCTGCTGTCTTCGCTTACGGCCATACCAACCTGGCTATGCCCGATCTCGTCTGATCTCGGAAGCTAAGCAGGTTTGGGCCTGGTTAGTACTTGGATGGGAGACCGCCTGGGAATACCAGGTGCTGTAAGCTTTTTGAACATTTTTCACTTAGTATATAATAATTTTGCCAAAAAATAGAGTCAATGCCCGATCTCTGAATATTAGCAGGTTTGGGCCTGGTTAGTACATGGATGGGAG
>NC_068417.1:48640553-48645553 GCF_023724105.1 Carassius gibelio
TTTAATCTTTTTGGAAAATTTCACGAATTATATAATAATCTTTCATTAAAAAAAAAAAAAAAAAAAAAAGAGTCAATGCCCGATCTCTGAATATTAGCAGGTTTGGGCCTGGTTAGTACATGGATGGGAGATTGCCTGGGAATACCAGGTGCTTTAATCTTTTTGGAAAATTTCACGAATTATATAATAATCTTTCATTAAAAAAAAAATAAAAAAATAAAAAAAAGAGTCAATGCCCGATCTCTGAATCTTAGCAGGTTTAGGTCTGGTTAGTACTTTGATGAGAGACTGCCTAGGAATACCAGGTGCTTTAAGCTTTTGGGTTTTCTTTCCTACTTATATAATGTACTGGCGATTAGATTGGCTGGTCTTTAAATAGCCCTCTCTTTGCAGCAGTCTTCGCTTACGGCCATACCAACCTGGCGGCGCTAGAGAGCCAACAGGAAGTGATAGGCTTGCAGCACAGAGAGAAAGGCTCAACTCTGTTTGTTTAAATTAACCGTCTGTTTCTACATATCCTGGTTTTCAGTTTTGATTTCTGTTTGGGACATTAGTTGCTGGATAGTTATTGCTGACTTTAATAAATTCCCCCGACAGCTTAGGCTGTCTGGGGGACTTTTTTGACATTTTTCTCATTGTAGCATGCTGCAGATGCACAGCATGGCTGCAGATAAAGAAACAGAACTAACCATGATGAGAAAAAGTAGCAATGGGAGGAATGAAGAGGAGGAGCAAAGAAGAGGTGAAGTCAAACAAGCAGAGATCCAAAAGCAACAGGATTCAAGTAAAGTCACAGGACATTTGTGGGAAGAGGGAGAAGAAAACAGCAGAGCAGTGCAAGGAAAATCAAAAGGGAAGTACAACAAAGAGCTGACTGTGGAAGTAGAGGTGGAGGGAACTGAAAAGATTTCAATGATGGATTTACTGAAAGGAGTAAAGAAGGAGTGTGGAGAAGTGATTGGCTGCAGGGTGAGAGGTGAAAGGGTCTATGAGCTCACAATGAAGGATGAAGAGGCAAAGAGGAAACTAATGGATGGAGTGAGAGTGAAAGGAGTGATGGTGCATGCCAGGGATATAATGAATAATGATATGGTGGTATCCTTTATCAATCTGCCTGTGTATTTAGAGGATGAGAAGATACTCGCCAAGCTACAGGAGTGGGGAGTACGACCACTTTCACCAATCAAACGCCGGGTGTGGCCTGGAACAGATATAGTTGATGGGACACGTTTCTTAAAAGTTCGCTTCACAGAACAGGTATGTTCACTACCATACTCCACAAAGTTTGAGACTCTGAGAGGCACCGAATATTTTCGTGTCATCCATGATAGGCAAATACGTGTTTGCAGACTCTGTATCAAGCCAGGGCACATAATTAGAGAGTGCCCTGAATTAAAATGCTTCAAGTGCAATGGTGGAGGCCATTATGCAAGAGATTGTGAAGAATGGATGGGATTAGAGAGAGAGCAAGTGGACGGTAAAAAAAAAGGTGAAAGGAGGAGCAGTGTTCTGACAGAGGAGCAAGAGGAGGAAACAACTGATGTGGTGAGCGGTGGAGAGAAAGATGGAGCTGAAGATAGTGAGAGAAGAAGCAAAATGGAATGGCGAGACACAGCTGAAAGTTTCAGTGAAGCGGATGAGGAGGAGGAGGAGGAGGAGATGGAGCAGTCGGAAGTGATCGAAGAAGAGGAGGAGACAGATGAAAGTAATGTGAAAGAAAGAGGTAAAGAAGAGGCAAAGAAAAATACTGCACAGAAACTGATAGAAAGCAGAGGTGGAGAAAAGGGAGACAGTGAAAAGAAAGATGGACTGAAAACAAAGATTATAAGACTGAGTTCAAAGAGGAAGTCTGAGATGGACGGAGAACAGGTTGAGCAGATAAAAGAACCACGAGCGGGTATGTGATGTATGAATGAACTGTGCATGTGTTCCTGGTTTTGTTTAGTTTTTCTTCTGGGT
The DNA here is from genome assembly GCF_023724105.1 of Carassius gibelio. Classification (NCBI taxonomy): domain Eukaryota; kingdom Metazoa; phylum Chordata; class Actinopteri; order Cypriniformes; family Cyprinidae; genus Carassius; species Carassius gibelio. The sequence continues at coordinate 48,642,513 of NC_068417.1, forward strand.
TACTCTCATGGCCACTGTAACTTCAATAAACATAAATGGGTTAAGGGATAAAAACAAGATGAAAAAACTATTATTTACTTATCGGAGTGATATAATCTGTATACAGGAGACAAACTGGGAGGAGGATAAAGTAAAGGAGATGAGAGAAGAGTGGAGAGGGGACATATACTATAATAATGGTGCAAAAAATGCAAGAGGTGTGGCAATATTATTTAAAAAAGATATTGTAGAAGGTATAAGAGAGGTGTATAAAGACCAGAGGGGAAGGATCTTGGTGGTTGAATTCACGTATAGAGATATGGATTTTAGATTAATAAATATATATGTTCCAAATATAGAAGGGGACAGGAGGGAAATTTTGAAAGAGTTAAAAGGATTGATTGTGGGGAAATGTATTATAGTGGGAGATTTTAATATAAAATGTAGCAGATTGGATGTGGGAAAGGGGGTAAAATTTAGATGGGAAAAGTCTAGGGGAATGTTGATGGAGATAATGAGAGAAAAGGGGTTAATAGATGTGTGGAGGTATGAAAATCCAGAAAAAAGAGAATTTACTAGAAGGCAGTTAAGAGAAGGTATATTAAAACAGAGTAGAATAGATTTAGTGTTAGTTGAAGAGGAAATAATTAGATACATAGACGGGATAAAACATCAGGTAAATAGTTTAAGTGATCACGATAGTGTAAGGTTCAGAATCAAGGTAGGGAGTGAGGAGGTAGGAGGAGGGATGTGGATATTGAATGCAGGGTATATCGAAGAGGAAGAATATGAGATACAGATGAGGGATCTATTAAATAGGGAAGAAGAGAAGATAGATGAGTATACAAGAGACGGTGGATTAGAGGGTACAATAGCGGAGAGATGGGAGGAAATAAAGGATCAAATCAAGTTAATTAGTATAAAATACAGTAAGAAAAGAAGAGGAAAGATGAAGAAGGAGGAAATTATGCTTAGAGAAAGATTGAGAGAGGAGTTAGTTAAGGCTGAAGATGAAGAAGGATACAGTATGGAAAAATATATAGAGGTTAAGATGGCGCTAGAAAAATATGAAAGGGAGAAATGCAGAGGAGCTATTTTACGAAGCAAGGCAAAGTATGCATTAGAAGGTGAGAAATGCACAGGGTATTTTTTAGGGCTAGAGAAAAGGAGACAAAGTAAAACATATATAAATGAAATAAATACAAAAGAGGGCAAAACAACCAAAGACTATGTAGAGATTTTGGAGAGAGTTCAAGAATTCTATGGAGAATTATATAAGAGAGGAGAAGTGGATGAGAGAAGTATAGATGGAGTATTAGAAAGTGTAGAAAATATTCTAAATAAGGAGGATGCAGAGTGGTGTGATAGAGAGATAGATGAGAAGGAAGTAGAAGCGGCAATAGGGGGGTTGAAAAGTGGAAAAAGTCCAGGGAGTGATGGGATTGGAATTGAATGGTATAAAACATATAGAGAAGAGGTAGCACCGATTTTAGTTAAAGTGTTCAAGGAGATGGAAAGAACAGGGATGGTGCAAGATAGAATGGTAGAGGGAGTGATAGCTCTGGTGTATAAGAAGGGGAATAGGTTGAATATAGAGAACTATAGACCAATCAGTCTATTAAATGTGGATTATAAAATACTGACTAAAGTCTTAGCGAACAGAGTGAAAAAAGTGATTGGAAGTATAGTGCAACCAACACAAAGTTACAGCATACCAGGCAGGGATATAGCAGACACGATAGGGACAGTTAGGGATGTGATAGAGTACATGAAACGAGATAAGAAGGGAGGAATAGTATTAGGGATAGATTGGAATAAAGCATTCGATAGGGTAGAACACAAATACTTATTTAAGGTATTAGAGAAGTTTGGATTTGGAAGTAGAATGATAGGGTGGGTGAAGAGACTATATGAGAAGGCAAAAAGTTGCATAAAAATAAATGGAGTATTAACAGACAGGTTTAAGATAGGAAGGTCAGTGAGACAGGGCTGTCCCCTGTCTGCATTATTATATGCAATTTCAGTAGAGCCTCTAGCCACTCTAATCAAGAGGGATAGAAGGGTAGTTGGTATTGAGTTGCCATATGGAGGAATGTGTACTATAAACCAATATGCAGATGACACTACAATTACAGTGAGGGAAGGAAACAGTGTAAAAAGAGTTTTAGAGATAGTAAAGATGTTTGGGAAGGCATCAGGGGCAAAAATAAATGTAGATAAATCTGAATTAATGTATATAGGGGAGGTAGAGAGAGTAGAGGTAGGGATAAGAGTGGAGGAAAAATATATGAAAGTATTAGGGGTATATTTAGGGGTCGAAAGCAAAGAGGCAAGAGATGTGACCTGGACTGGGGTAATTAATAAAATAAGAACAGTAAGTGCAACGTGGAAAGGGAGGAAATTAAAGTTAAATGGGAAAGTAATAGTAGTAAATAGCCTGCTGTTGTCAGTTTGTGTTTATGTAATGAGTGTAATGGAAATGCCAGGGTGGGTGATGAATGAATTGAATAAAATTGTATGTGATTTTATATGGGAGGGAAAAGGTGTGAAAATTGCACAGAAAACATTGGTGGGTAAGAGATGGGAAGGAGGCTTAAGCTTGATGGACCTAGAAATAAAAAGGGCTGCGATGAGAATAAAAACGGTGAAAAAATATATGGGAGGGCTATGGGATTATGGGTGGAAGGAATTCTTAAGGAAATATATTGATGATGTGGGAGGAATAGGGGACAATGGATGGTATATGGGCTTTAAGCAATCAATGACGGAAGGAATACCAGAAATATATCGGGAAGTATTAGAGGCATGGAGACAGTTCCTTCCCAAAATAGAATATGAATGTGAAGACATACAGGTGATTAAAAATCTACCACTATTTCTCAACGAAAAGATTAAACATAAAAATAAAACATTGTATGAATGTAAATTTATAGAAGGGGGTATAAAACAAGTGAAGGACATTATGTATGAAATTATTCCAGGATTTCTAAAAAATAACTGCATTTATGATACTGTGTGTGATCTGGAAGGAATGGAGAACAGAGAGAAAGTAAATAAAATAT
>NC_068417.1:48708053-48713053 GCF_023724105.1 Carassius gibelio
CAGGTGCTTTAAGCTTTTGGGTTTTCTTTCCTACTTATATAATGTACTGGCGATTAGATTGGCTGGTCTTTAAATAGCCCTCTCTTTGCAGCAGTCTTCGCTTACGGCCATACCAACCTGAGGGCGCTAGAGAGCTACAGGAAGTGTTGGCTGCAGTAGGGAGAGGAAGGCTCTCCTCCATTTTGATTTTTCTGTTAGTGTTTGTTTTGTGAGTTGTTTTTTGGACTTATAGTTTATTTTTTGTGTGTTTTTCAGTTTTAAACCACCTAACAGCAGCATCTTGCTGGCTGGAGGGTGGTTAATTTTTTATTTTTTTGTGTTTTTGTACAATGGATGGATTATTGGCAAACGACACTGGACTGGCTGGAGAGAGACGCATGGCAAACGAAACCGGACTGGCTGGAGAGACACGCATGGCAAACGACACTGGACTGGCTGGAGAGAAACGCTTGGCAAACGACACCGGACTGGCTGGAGAGAGACGCATGGCAAACAACACTGGACTGGCTGGAGAGCGACGCATGGCAAACAACACTGGACTGGCTGGAGAGAGACGCATGGCAAACGACACTGGACTGGAGTATCGACAACGAGCAGGACACGGTAAAAATCAAGATGCAAGATATACAATTGGTGAAAGGAAATACTTAAAGGAGGCGACTGTGATTGTGAATGTGGAGAATGTAAGTGAAGTGAGAGCTGTGGATATTATTAAAGCGGTGACGGACAAATGTGGATATGGTAAAATCTTAGCACTGAGGCCAAGACAAGGAAAGGAATATGAACTGACAATGGAAAAAGAAGAAACTTGTGATGAACTGACTGAGGGATTGTTAATTAAAGGAGTGAACTGTGAGATAAAGAAACTGCAAAACAGAGATTATGTTGTCTCTTTCATGCATCTGCCCGTCTACCTTGCTGATGAAGAGATTTTAAATAAACTGGAGGTTTGGGGGGTTTCCCCAATTTCAAAAATAAAGCGGCGTGTTTATCCGGGCACCAGCATTGAGGATGGGACGAGATACGTAAAGGCGCGGTTCCCGAAGGAGGTGGCCTCCCTCCCTTACAGCACAAAAATAGAAACGGCAGAGGGACCACAATATTTTCGGGTGATGCACAGTCATCAGGTTAAGACTTGTCGGCTGTGCATGAGCCCAGACCATGTGGTGAAGGACTGCCCGGAGTTCACGTGCCATAAATGCGAGGAGAGAGGCCATTTCGCGAGAAATTGCAATGCTGTGACGTGCCCGGAGTGCAATTTGGTTTTAAATAAGTGTGAGTGTTGGATGCAGGGTGAGGAGGAGGAGCAGCAGCAGGTGGGCGGGCAGGTGCATGAAAGAGACAACGAGCAGCGAGACGTTGGAGAAGGGGTACGTGGTGAAGGACTGGAATTAAATAAGGATATAGAACAACAGAAAGAGTGTACCGAACCAATCATACAAACACAACAGGATGGGGGAATTTGGACACAGATGGATTTGACAGACAGCTTGCAAAATGCTTTGGATAATGTGGAACTGGTTGATGAAAGGAATAAAGTACTGAGTGATGCACAACAGGAGGGAATTTTATGTACACCGATGGATGTGACGGACAGTGTGCAAGAGGAGATGGACGGGATAGAAATTAATGATGCTACAAAAGAGTGTGAACAAGGAAAAGAAAATGAGGAGACGCAGGGGAAATCATCAAAAAGAAGAAGATCTGTAAAGGTAATACCTAATCTTGATACTGCAAGAAAAAGAATGCTTAAAGAAGATGGGATTGAGTGTGCAAATAAGTATGAGCTGCTAAAAGGTTTGGAGGAGATGGACTGAGTTTATGGGTTTTATGCATGTTTTTATATGTTTTATGCTTTTAAGAATTGTTACTTTTAATGCTAGAGGGCTTTCAAATGTAGGAAAATTTGAAAAGGTGAAAGAAATGTGTAAAAGAGAGGATGTGATTTTATTACAAGAAACTAACTGGAGGGAAGAGTACATGACTGAAATAAGAAAAAGGTGGAGTGGAGAGATTTTTTATAACAATGGTGATGGGAGGCTGGGAAGAGGTGTTGCGATTTTAATAAAAGAAAACTGTGGGGTATCATGTAAAACAATATATAATGACATAGATGGGAAATGTATTGCGGTTGAAATGGAGTATGAGGAGAAAAAAGTTATTGTAGTTAATATTCATGCACCGACTGTAGAAACTGAAAAGAAGGAATATTTTAATGTATTAAGAGATTTTTTAAAAAAGCATAAAGAAGTTATTATGATGGGTGATTTTAATACAGTTTTCAGTAAATTAGAAATTGGTGAGGGAATGGTTTTTAAAAATGATAAAGGAAGAAAAGAACTGAAATTATTAATGGAAGAAAATAATATGATTGATGTATGGAGAGAAAGAAATGAAGAAAAGAAAGAATATTCAAGGAGGCAATTAGTAGGGAATTTTATGTGTAAGACAAGGATTGATTTTATTTTGTGTACAAGGAACATTGAAGGTTTTATTGGTAACATGAAATATGTAGAATCAAGCTTAAGTGACCATAAACCACTTTTTATACAAGTAGACTGGAGTTCAGTGAAAAGAGGGCCAGGTGTATGGGTTTTAAATGTAGAGGTTTTGAAGAATGAGGAGTATGTGTTAAGTATTAAAGAAATTATTGAAAAAGAAAAGGAGAATGAAATGTACAGTGAAGATAAAAGGATATGGTGGGAAAATGTTAAATATTTAGTAAAAAAAATCACAATAAAGTATTGCAAATTAATACAGATGTGTAAGAGGAAGAAGGAGAGAGAAATAAGAGAAAAATTGGAAAATGAATTAAATGAGAATGGGAAAGATATACAAAAAATAAAAGAATTGGAGGGATTATTGAAAGACATGGAAGAGAAAAAATATGAAGGTGCAAGACTAAGGTGTAAAGCTAAATATACGGTGGAGGGTGAAAAATGTACAAAGTTTTTCTTTGATCTAGAAAAAATAAGAGGGAAAGCTGGAATGATTAAAGAAATAAGAGGGGAAAATGGTGTAGTGGTGGAAACAAATGAGGAAATATTAAAAGAAGTAAAAGCATATTATGAAAATCTGTTTAGTACTGAGGGGTTGAAAGAAGAAGAGAAATTGGAGTTACTAAATCAAATAAAAACAACAGTAGGAGATGTAGACAAAAAAGACTGTGATGAAGAGATAAGAGAAGAAGAGATAAAAAGAGCAATAAGTGAATTAAACAAAAATAAAAGTCCAGGTATAGATGGTTTGGGGAGTGAATTTTATATAGTTTTTAAAGATTTTTTAACCAGTATTTTAAAAGAAGTATATGAAGACATTTTTAAAAAAGAGGAAATGAATCAGAGAATGGGGATGGGATTAATAAAGTTGATATATAAAAGAAAAGGAGATAAAGTAGACCTAAAAAATTATAGACCAATTACAATGCTGAATACAGATTTGAAAATTTTAACAAAAGTTTTAGCCAATAGATTGAAAGAGGTAATGCCAACCATAATTAAAACAAATCAAGTGTATGGAGTAAAAGGGAAAGATATAGCAGATACAACTTTAAGTATAATAGATAGAATAAGATATATGAAAGAAAAAAACAAAAAAGGATATGTTATTAGTTTGGATTTTGAAAAGGCCTTTGATAGAGTGGAGCATGATTATTTATTTGGAATTTTAAGAAGGTACGGGTTTGGGGATAATTTTGTCAAGTGGATTACAATTTTATACAGGGGAGCAATAACAAGAATACAGTGTAACGGTTTTTTAACAGAATGTTTTAAAATTACTAGGTCAATAAGACAAGGATGTCCATTATCGGCGCTTTTATATTCTTTAGTTGCAGAACCATTGGGATTAGCTGTTAAAATAGATGAAGACATAAGAGGGATAAACATTGAAGGAAGTGGGGGAAATGAAAAAATATTTCAATATGCAGACGATACAACAATAATAGTTAAGGATATAGAGAGTGTTAATAAAGTAATGGAAGTGGTACAGATGTTTTGTAGGGGATCAGGAGGCAAGTTAAATGAAGAAAAAACAACATATGTGAGATTTGGAGGAGTAAATGTTTTAACTGATTATTTTCATTTTAAAGAAGCAAAAGAAATAAGGATTTTAGGTGTTCTTATGGGAAAAGATGAAAGGAATGTTAAAGAAAAAATGTGGGAAGAAATAGTAGGAGGAATTGAAAGAAGGTTAAATTTTTGGAAATTGAGGACTTTAAGTTTAAAAGGGAAGGTTTTAATTTTAAATGTATTAATGGTGTCAAAGTTGTGGTATGTTTTATATGTGACTGCTATGCCAGTGTGGGTGGAGAAAAGGTTGAAAAAATGTTTTTTAGATTTTTTATGGAATGGTAAACCGTCAAGAATTGCATACAGTACATTAATAGGAGAAGTAGGGAAAGGAGGGATGGGATTAATTGATGTTGAACAGAGAAAAAATAGCTTAAGAGTTAAAATAGTAAAAAAATATCTAGATGATGGTCACAAAGCAGCATGGAAAAAGACAATGGAATATTTTTTAAACAAATGTGGGGATTTTAACATGGGGGATGGGATTTTATGGATGAAAACTAAGAATTGGATGACAGAGTGCTTACCAGAGTTTTATAGGGAAATGTTTAGTGCCTGGGGAAAATTTTTAGACAAAGTTGAGTATGATCCACATGGGAGAGAAAACATTTTAAATCAACCTCTGTTTTTAAACAAAAACATTTTAAAACAAGACAAAGAATTGTTTTTAAAGAAATGGATGGATGTGGGGATAACAAGAGTGAGAGATGTTTTGTATGAATTTAAAGAAGGGTTTTTACTGTCACAATTTATTGTAGATGCAATGGAGGAGGCAAAGGAGGATTACAGTGAACAAGAAATAAAAAATAAATATGAAATCATAAAAAATGCAATACCTAAAGAGTGGATAAAAAGAATAGAAAGTATGGAAGGAGAGCCAAAAGAGAAATGCATTCATGTGAAGTTTGGGGAAAAAATGTATGATTTTAA
>NC_068417.1:49199310-49222127 GCF_023724105.1 Carassius gibelio
CGCGACAGACCTGAATGACAAAATTTGAAGACATTTAAAAATAAACAGCCGGCATCATTAGGGTGGTGATGCGTCTGAGCACAATATATGTTTATTCAATTTTTCTTCTCCGTCCATACAGACGTTGAGATGTGTACTTTTAGAGTAATATACCCCTTAACCACATCTAAACCTTAACCTACCATCGGTTTTTCTTCACACACCCCTGAGAAAAACAGCCCGTGTGGCTGTAGCCCGGGTTTGGGATTTTTTACAGAGCCTAAAAAAATATTTTAGACTGGCGTTGGCTTTCTGTGGGGAAGTGTTGGCTGTTGTGTGTGTGATTTGGGGGTGTGCTTGTGACTCTTGGCGGCCGGTGGGACTCAGGACCGTGCACAACCGTTTTCGAATCCTTCGGGATTCGGATTCTGGATTTTCCTTCACCTAACCAAGCCAGTGCCGGGTTCCTATGGACCTCGAGTTCCCTGTACTCACCTGAATTATGCACAAAGGTGCCTACTTACCTGCTGCAAGTGCCTGCTGATCGACATTATTCGCCTAGTACCTGTAAAAAATTAAAAAACAACAATACAGTTTATTAGTGTGTGAAAGAAACAATTCATGAAGCATCATACAATGCTGAAGGTGGTTATCGGTTGCTATTGGTTGCGAGGTGAGAAGCCCCGCCCTCCTGGCACATAAATGCTGGAGCGAGCTGGGTCAGAGTCATTTTGTCATTGAATTCGCCTGATGAGAACACTGTGGGAAGGTTCGAAACGCGTCGCGACAGACCTGAATGACAAAATTTGAAGACATTTAAAAATAAACAGCCGGCATCATTAGGGTGGTGATGCGTCTGAGCACAATATATGTTTATTCAATTTTTCTTCTCCGTCCATACAGACGTTGAGATGTGTACTTTTAGAGTAATATACCCCTTAACCACATCTAAACCTTAACCTACCATCGGTTTTTCTTCACACACCCCTGAGAAAAACAGCCCGTGTGGCTGTAGCCCGGGTTTGGGATTTTTTACAGAGCCTAAAAAAATATTTTAGACTGGCGTTGGCTTTCTGTGGGGAAGTGTTGGCTGTTGTGTGTGTGATTTGGGGGTGTGCTTGTGACTCTTGGCGGCCGGTGGGACTCAGGACCGTGCACAACCGTTTTCGAATCCTTCGGGATTCGGATTCTGGATTTTCCTTCACCTAACCAAGCCAGTGCCGGGTTCCTATGGACCTCGAGTTCCCTGTACTCACCTGAATTATGCACAAAGGTGCCTACTTACCTGCTGCAAGTGCCTGCTGATCGACATTATTCGCCTAGTACCTGTAAAAAATTAAAAAACAACAATACAGTTTATTAGTGTGTGAAAGAAACAATTCATGAAGCATCATACAATGCTGAAGGTGGTTATCGGTTGCTATTGGTTGCGAGGTGAGAAGCCCCGCCCTCCTGGCACATAAATGCTGGAGCGAGCTGGGTCAGAGTCATTTTGTCATTGAATTCGCCTGATGAGAACACTGTGGGAAGGTTCGAAACGCGTCGCGACAGACCTGAATGACAAAATTTGAAGACATTTAAAAATAAACAGCCGGCATCATTAGGGTGGTGATGCGTCTGAGCACAATATATGTTTATTCAATTTTTCTTCTCCGTCCATACAGACGTTGAGATGTGTACTTTTAGAGTAATATACCCCTTAACCACATCTAAACCTTAACCTACCATCGGTTTTTCTTCACACACCCCTGAGAAAAACAGCCCGTGTGGCTGTAGCCCGGGTTTGGGATTTTTTACAGAGCCTAAAAAAATATTTTAGACTGGCGTTGGCTTTCTGTGGGGAAGTGTTGGCTGTTGTGTGTGTGATTTGGGGGTGTGCTTGTGACTCTTGGCGGCCGGTGGGACTCAGGACCGTGCACAACCGTTTTCGAATCCTTCGGGATTCGGATTCTGGATTTTCCTTCACCTAACCAAGCCAGTGCCGGGTTCCTATGGACCTCGAGTTCCCTGTACTCACCTGAATTATGCACAAAGGTGCCTACTTACCTGCTGCAAGTGCCTGCTGATCGACATTATTCGCCTAGTACCTGTAAAAAATTAAAAAACAACAATACAGTTTATTAGTGTGTGAAAGAAACAATTCATGAAGCATCATACAATGCTGAAGGTGGTTATCGGTTGCTATTGGTTGCGAGGTGAGAAGCCCCGCCCTCCTGGCACATAAATGCTGGAGCGAGCTGGGTCAGAGTCATTTTGTCATTGAATTCGCCTGATGAGAACACTGTGGGAAGGTTCGAAACGCGTCGCGACAGACCTGAATGACAAAATTTGAAGACATTTAAAAATAAACAGCCGGCATCATTAGGGTGGTGATGCGTCTGAGCACAATATATGTTTATTCAATTTTTCTTCTCCGTCCATACAGACGTTGAGATGTGTACTTTTAGAGTAATATACCCCTTAACCACATCTAAACCTTAACCTACCATCGGTTTTTCTTCACACACCCCTGAGAAAAACAGCCCGTGTGGCTGTAGCCCGGGTTTGGGATTTTTTACAGAGCCTAAAAAAATATTTTAGACTGGCGTTGGCTTTCTGTGGGGAAGTGTTGGCTGTTGTGTGTGTGATTTGGGGGTGTGCTTGTGACTCTTGGCGGCCGGTGGGACTCAGGACCGTGCACAACCGTTTTCGAATCCTTCGGGATTCGGATTCTGGATTTTCCTTCACCTAACCAAGCCAGTGCCGGGTTCCTATGGACCTCGAGTTCCCTGTACTCACCTGAATTATGCACAAAGGTGCCTACTTACCTGCTGCAAGTGCCTGCTGATCGACATTATTCGCCTAGTACCTGTAAAAAATTAAAAAACAACAATACAGTTTATTAGTGTGTGAAAGAAACAATTCATGAAGCATCATACAATGCTGAAGGTGGTTATCGGTTGCTATTGGTTGCGAGGTGAGAAGCCCCGCCCTCCTGGCACATAAATGCTGGAGCGAGCTGGGTCAGAGTCATTTTGTCATTGAATTCGCCTGATGAGAACACTGTGGGAAGGTTCGAAACGCGTCGCGACAGACCTGAATGACAAAATTTGAAGACATTTAAAAATAAACAGCCGGCATCATTAGGGTGGTGATGCGTCTGAGCACAATATATGTTTATTCAATTTTTCTTCTCCGTCCATACAGACGTTGAGATGTGTACTTTTAGAGTAATATACCCCTTAACCACATCTAAACCTTAACCTACCATCGGTTTTTCTTCACACACCCCTGAGAAAAACAGCCCGTGTGGCTGTAGCCCGGGTTTGGGATTTTTTACAGAGCCTAAAAAAATATTTTAGACTGGCGTTGGCTTTCTGTGGGGAAGTGTTGGCTGTTGTGTGTGTGATTTGGGGGTGTGCTTGTGACTCTTGGCGGCCGGTGGGACTCAGGACCGTGCACAACCGTTTTCGAATCCTTCGGGATTCGGATTCTGGATTTTCCTTCACCTAACCAAGCCAGTGCCGGGTTCCTATGGACCTCGAGTTCCCTGTACTCACCTGAATTATGCACAAAGGTGCCTACTTACCTGCTGCAAGTGCCTGCTGATCGACATTATTCGCCTAGTACCTGTAAAAAATTAAAAAACAACAATACAGTTTATTAGTGTGTGAAAGAAACAATTCATGAAGCATCATACAATGCTGAAGGTGGTTATCGGTTGCTATTGGTTGCGAGGTGAGAAGCCCCGCCCTCCTGGCACATAAATGCTGGAGCGAGCTGGGTCAGAGTCATTTTGTCATTGAATTCGCCTGATGAGAACACTGTGGGAAGGTTCGAAACGCGTCGCGACAGACCTGAATGACAAAATTTGAAGACATTTAAAAATAAACAGCCGGCATCATTAGGGTGGTGATGCGTCTGAGCACAATATATGTTTATTCAATTTTTCTTCTCCGTCCATACAGACGTTGAGATGTGTACTTTTAGAGTAATATACCCCTTAACCACATCTAAACCTTAACCTACCATCGGTTTTTCTTCACACACCCCTGAGAAAAACAGCCCGTGTGGCTGTAGCCCGGGTTTGGGATTTTTTACAGAGCCTAAAAAAATATTTTAGACTGGCGTTGGCTTTCTGTGGGGAAGTGTTGGCTGTTGTGTGTGTGATTTGGGGGTGTGCTTGTGACTCTTGGCGGCCGGTGGGACTCAGGACCGTGCACAACCGTTTTCGAATCCTTCGGGATTCGGATTCTGGATTTTCCTTCACCTAACCAAGCCAGTGCCGGGTTCCTATGGACCTCGAGTTCCCTGTACTCACCTGAATTATGCACAAAGGTGCCTACTTACCTGCTGCAAGTGCCTGCTGATCGACATTATTCGCCTAGTACCTGTAAAAAATTAAAAAACAACAATACAGTTTATTAGTGTGTGAAAGAAACAATTCATGAAGCATCATACAATGCTGAAGGTGGTTATCGGTTGCTATTGGTTGCGAGGTGAGAAGCCCCGCCCTCCTGGCACATAAATGCTGGAGCGAGCTGGGTCAGAGTCATTTTGTCATTGAATTCGCCTGATGAGAACACTGTGGGAAGGTTCGAAACGCGTCGCGACAGACCTGAATGACAAAATTTGAAGACATTTAAAAATAAACAGCCGGCATCATTAGGGTGGTGATGCGTCTGAGCACAATATATGTTTATTCAATTTTTCTTCTCCGTCCATACAGACGTTGAGATGTGTACTTTTAGAGTAATATACCCCTTAACCACATCTAAACCTTAACCTACCATCGGTTTTTCTTCACACACCCCTGAGAAAAACAGCCCGTGTGGCTGTAGCCCGGGTTTGGGATTTTTTACAGAGCCTAAAAAAATATTTTAGACTGGCGTTGGCTTTCTGTGGGGAAGTGTTGGCTGTTGTGTGTGTGATTTGGGGGTGTGCTTGTGACTCTTGGCGGCCGGTGGGACTCAGGACCGTGCACAACCGTTTTCGAATCCTTCGGGATTCGGATTCTGGATTTTCCTTCACCTAACCAAGCCAGTGCCGGGTTCCTATGGACCTCGAGTTCCCTGTACTCACCTGAATTATGCACAAAGGTGCCTACTTACCTGCTGCAAGTGCCTGCTGATCGACATTATTCGCCTAGTACCTGTAAAAAATTAAAAAACAACAATACAGTTTATTAGTGTGTGAAAGAAACAATTCATGAAGCATCATACAATGCTGAAGGTGGTTATCGGTTGCTATTGGTTGCGAGGTGAGAAGCCCCGCCCTCCTGGCACATAAATGCTGGAGCGAGCTGGGTCAGAGTCATTTTGTCATTGAATTCGCCTGATGAGAACACTGTGGGAAGGTTCGAAACGCGTCGCGACAGACCTGAATGACAAAATTTGAAGACATTTAAAAATAAACAGCCGGCATCATTAGGGTGGTGATGCGTCTGAGCACAATATATGTTTATTCAATTTTTCTTCTCCGTCCATACAGACGTTGAGATGTGTACTTTTAGAGTAATATACCCCTTAACCACATCTAAACCTTAACCTACCATCGGTTTTTCTTCACACACCCCTGAGAAAAACAGCCCGTGTGGCTGTAGCCCGGGTTTGGGATTTTTTACAGAGCCTAAAAAAATATTTTAGACTGGCGTTGGCTTTCTGTGGGGAAGTGTTGGCTGTTGTGTGTGTGATTTGGGGGTGTGCTTGTGACTCTTGGCGGCCGGTGGGACTCAGGACCGTGCACAACCGTTTTCGAATCCTTCGGGATTCGGATTCTGGATTTTCCTTCACCTAACCAAGCCAGTGCCGGGTTCCTATGGACCTCGAGTTCCCTGTACTCACCTGAATTATGCACAAAGGTGCCTACTTACCTGCTGCAAGTGCCTGCTGATCGACATTATTCGCCTAGTACCTGTAAAAAATTAAAAAACAACAATACAGTTTATTAGTGTGTGAAAGAAACAATTCATGAAGCATCATACAATGCTGAAGGTGGTTATCGGTTGCTATTGGTTGCGAGGTGAGAAGCCCCGCCCTCCTGGCACATAAATGCTGGAGCGAGCTGGGTCAGAGTCATTTTGTCATTGAATTCGCCTGATGAGAACACTGTGGGAAGGTTCGAAACGCGTCGCGACAGACCTGAATGACAAAATTTGAAGACATTTAAAAATAAACAGCCGGCATCATTAGGGTGGTGATGCGTCTGAGCACAATATATGTTTATTCAATTTTTCTTCTCCGTCCATACAGACGTTGAGATGTGTACTTTTAGAGTAATATACCCCTTAACCACATCTAAACCTTAACCTACCATCGGTTTTTCTTCACACACCCCTGAGAAAAACAGCCCGTGTGGCTGTAGCCCGGGTTTGGGATTTTTTACAGAGCCTAAAAAAATATTTTAGACTGGCGTTGGCTTTCTGTGGGGAAGTGTTGGCTGTTGTGTGTGTGATTTGGGGGTGTGCTTGTGACTCTTGGCGGCCGGTGGGACTCAGGACCGTGCACAACCGTTTTCGAATCCTTCGGGATTCGGATTCTGGATTTTCCTTCACCTAACCAAGCCAGTGCCGGGTTCCTATGGACCTCGAGTTCCCTGTACTCACCTGAATTATGCACAAAGGTGCCTACTTACCTGCTGCAAGTGCCTGCTGATCGACATTATTCGCCTAGTACCTGTAAAAAATTAAAAAACAACAATACAGTTTATTAGTGTGTGAAAGAAACAATTCATGAAGCATCATACAATGCTGAAGGTGGTTATCGGTTGCTATTGGTTGCGAGGTGAGAAGCCCCGCCCTCCTGGCACATAAATGCTGGAGCGAGCTGGGTCAGAGTCATTTTGTCATTGAATTCGCCTGATGAGAACACTGTGGGAAGGTTCGAAACGCGTCGCGACAGACCTGAATGACAAAATTTGAAGACATTTAAAAATAAACAGCCGGCATCATTAGGGTGGTGATGCGTCTGAGCACAATATATGTTTATTCAATTTTTCTTCTCCGTCCATACAGACGTTGAGATGTGTACTTTTAGAGTAATATACCCCTTAACCACATCTAAACCTTAACCTACCATCGGTTTTTCTTCACACACCCCTGAGAAAAACAGCCCGTGTGGCTGTAGCCCGGGTTTGGGATTTTTTACAGAGCCTAAAAAAATATTTTAGACTGGCGTTGGCTTTCTGTGGGGAAGTGTTGGCTGTTGTGTGTGTATTTGGGGGTGTGCTTGTGACTCTTGGCGGCCGGTGGGACTCAGGACCGTGCACAACCGTTTTCGAATCCTTCGGGATTCGGATTCTGGATTTTCCTTCACCTAACCAAGCCAGTGCCGGGTTCCTATGGACCTCGAGTTCCCTGTACTCACCTGAATTATGCACAAAGGTGCCTACTTACCTGCTGCAAGTGCCTGCTGATCGACATTATTCGCCTAGTACCTGTAAAAAATTAAAAAACAACAATACAGTTTATTAGTGTGTGAAAGAAACAATTCATGAAGCATCATACAATGCTGAAGGTGGTTATCGGTTGCTATTGGTTGCGAGGTGAGAAGCCCCGCCCTCCTGGCACATAAATGCTGGAGCGAGCTGGGTCAGAGTCATTTTGTCATTGAATTCGCCTGATGAGAACACTGTGGGAAGGTTCGAAACGCGTCGCGACAGACCTGAATGACAAAATTTGAAGACATTTAAAAATAAACAGCCGGCATCATTAGGGTGGTGATGCGTCTGAGCACAATATATGTTTATTCAATTTTTCTTCTCCGTCCATACAGACGTTGAGATGTGTACTTTTAGAGTAATATACCCCTTAACCACATCTAAACCTTAACCTACCATCGGTTTTTCTTCACACACCCCTGAGAAAAACAGCCCGTGTGGCTGTAGCCCGGGTTTGGGATTTTTTACAGAGCCTAAAAAAATATTTTAGACTGGCGTTGGCTTTCTGTGGGGAAGTGTTGGCTGTTGTGTGTGTGATTTGGGGGTGTGCTTGTGACTCTTGGCGGCCGGTGGGACTCAGGACCGTGCACAACCGTTTTCGAATCCTTCGGGATTCGGATTCTGGATTTTCCTTCACCTAACCAAGCCAGTGCCGGGTTCCTATGGACCTCGAGTTCCCTGTACTCACCTGAATTATGCACAAAGGTGCCTACTTACCTGCTGCAAGTGCCTGCTGATCGACATTATTCGCCTAGTACCTGTAAAAAATTAAAAAACAACAATACAGTTTATTAGTGTGTGAAAGAAACAATTCATGAAGCATCATACAATGCTGAAGGTGGTTATCGGTTGCTATTGGTTGCGAGGTGAGAAGCCCCGCCCTCCTGGCACATAAATGCTGGAGCGAGCTGGGTCAGAGTCATTTTGTCATTGAATTCGCCTGATGAGAACACTGTGGGAAGGTTCGAAACGCGTCGCGACAGACCTGAATGACAAAATTTGAAGACATTTAAAAATAAACAGCCGGCATCATTAGGGTGGTGATGCGTCTGAGCACAATATATGTTTATTCAATTTTTCTTCTCCGTCCATACAGACGTTGAGATGTGTACTTTTAGAGTAATATACCCCTTAACCACATCTAAACCTTAACCTACCATCGGTTTTTCTTCACACACCCCTGAGAAAAACAGCCCGTGTGGCTGTAGCCCGGGTTTGGGATTTTTTACAGAGCCTAAAAAAATATTTTAGACTGGCGTTGGCTTTCTGTGGGGAAGTGTTGGCTGTTGTGTGTGTGATTTGGGGGTGTGCTTGTGACTCTTGGCGGCCGGTGGGACTCAGGACCGTGCACAACCGTTTTCGAATCCTTCGGGATTCGGATTCTGGATTTTCCTTCACCTAACCAAGCCAGTGCCGGGTTCCTATGGACCTCGAGTTCCCTGTACTCACCTGAATTATGCACAAAGGTGCCTACTTACCTGCTGCAAGTGCCTGCTGATCGACATTATTCGCCTAGTACCTGTAAAAAATTAAAAAACAACAATACAGTTTATTAGTGTGTGAAAGAAACAATTCATGAAGCATCATACAATGCTGAAGGTGGTTATCGGTTGCTATTGGTTGCGAGGTGAGAAGCCCCGCCCTCCTGGCACATAAATGCTGGAGCGAGCTGGGTCAGAGTCATTTTGTCATTGAATTCGCCTGATGAGAACACTGTGGGAAGGTTCGAAACGCGTCGCGACAGACCTGAATGACAAAATTTGAAGACATTTAAAAATAAACAGCCGGCATCATTAGGGTGGTGATGCGTCTGAGCACAATATATGTTTATTCAATTTTTCTTCTCCGTCCATACAGACGTTGAGATGTGTACTTTTAGAGTAATATACCCCTTAACCACATCTAAACCTTAACCTACCATCGGTTTTTCTTCACACACCCCTGAGAAAAACAGCCCGTGTGGCTGTAGCCCGGGTTTGGGATTTTTTACAGAGCCTAAAAAAATATTTTAGACTGGCGTTGGCTTTCTGTGGGGAAGTGTTGGCTGTTGTGTGTGTGATTTGGGGGTGTGCTTGTGACTCTTGGCGGCCGGTGGGACTCAGGACCGTGCACAACCGTTTTCGAATCCTTCGGGATTCGGATTCTGGATTTTCCTTCACCTAACCAAGCCAGTGCCGGGTTCCTATGGACCTCGAGTTCCCTGTACTCACCTGAATTATGCACAAAGGTGCCTACTTACCTGCTGCAAGTGCCTGCTGATCGACATTATTCGCCTAGTACCTGTAAAAAATTAAAAAACAACAATACAGTTTATTAGTGTGTGAAAGAAACAATTCATGAAGCATCATACAATGCTGAAGGTGGTTATCGGTTGCTATTGGTTGCGAGGTGAGAAGCCCCGCCCTCCTGGCACATAAATGCTGGAGCGAGCTGGGTCAGAGTCATTTTGTCATTGAATTCGCCTGATGAGAACACTGTGGGAAGGTTCGAAACGCGTCGCGACAGACCTGAATGACAAAATTTGAAGACATTTAAAAATAAACAGCCGGCATCATTAGGGTGGTGATGCGTCTGAGCACAATATATGTTTATTCAATTTTTCTTCTCCGTCCATACAGACGTTGAGATGTGTACTTTTAGAGTAATATACCCCTTAACCACATCTAAACCTTAACCTACCATCGGTTTTTCTTCACACACCCCTGAGAAAAACAGCCCGTGTGGCTGTAGCCCGGGTTTGGGATTTTTTACAGAGCCTAAAAAAATATTTTAGACTGGCGTTGGCTTTCTGTGGGGAAGTGTTGGCTGTTGTGTGTGTGATTTGGGGGTGTGCTTGTGACTCTTGGCGGCCGGTGGGACTCAGGACCGTGCACAACCGTTTTCGAATCCTTCGGGATTCGGATTCTGGATTTTCCTTCACCTAACCAAGCCAGTGCCGGGTTCCTATGGACCTCGAGTTCCCTGTACTCACCTGAATTATGCACAAAGGTGCCTACTTACCTGCTGCAAGTGCCTGCTGATCGACATTATTCGCCTAGTACCTGTAAAAAATTAAAAAACAACAATACAGTTTATTAGTGTGTGAAAGAAACAATTCATGAAGCATCATACAATGCTGAAGGTGGTTATCGGTTGCTATTGGTTGCGAGGTGAGAAGCCCCGCCCTCCTGGCACATAAATGCTGGAGCGAGCTGGGTCAGAGTCATTTTGTCATTGAATTCGCCTGATGAGAACACTGTGGGAAGGTTCGAAACGCGTCGCGACAGACCTGAATGACAAAATTTGAAGACATTTAAAAATAAACAGCCGGCATCATTAGGGTGGTGATGCGTCTGAGCACAATATATGTTTATTCAATTTTTCTTCTCCGTCCATACAGACGTTGAGATGTGTACTTTTAGAGTAATATACCCCTTAACCACATCTAAACCTTAACCTACCATCGGTTTTTCTTCACACACCCCTGAGAAAAACAGCCCGTGTGGCTGTAGCCCGGGTTTGGGATTTTTTACAGAGCCTAAAAAAATATTTTAGACTGGCGTTGGCTTTCTGTGGGGAAGTGTTGGCTGTTGTGTGTGTGATTTGGGGGTGTGCTTGTGACTCTTGGCGGCCGGTGGGACTCAGGACCGTGCACAACCGTTTTCGAATCCTTCGGGATTCGGATTCTGGATTTTCCTTCACCTAACCAAGCCAGTGCCGGGTTCCTATGGACCTCGAGTTCCCTGTACTCACCTGAATTATGCACAAAGGTGCCTACTTACCTGCTGCAAGTGCCTGCTGATCGACATTATTCGCCTAGTACCTGTAAAAAATTAAAAAACAACAATACAGTTTATTAGTGTGTGAAAGAAACAATTCATGAAGCATCATACAATGCTGAAGGTGGTTATCGGTTGCTATTGGTTGCGAGGTGAGAAGCCCCGCCCTCCTGGCACATAAATGCTGGAGCGAGCTGGGTCAGAGTCATTTTGTCATTGAATTCGCCTGATGAGAACACTGTGGGAAGGTTCGAAACGCGTCGCGACAGACCTGAATGACAAAATTTGAAGACATTTAAAAATAAACAGCCGGCATCATTAGGGTGGTGATGCGTCTGAGCACAATATATGTTTATTCAATTTTTCTTCTCCGTCCATACAGACGTTGAGATGTGTACTTTTAGAGTAATATACCCCTTAACCACATCTAAACCTTAACCTACCATCGGTTTTTCTTCACACACCCCTGAGAAAAACAGCCCGTGTGGCTGTAGCCCGGGTTTGGGATTTTTTACAGAGCCTAAAAAAATATTTTAGACTGGCGTTGGCTTTCTGTGGGGAAGTGTTGGCTGTTGTGTGTGTGATTTGGGGGTGTGCTTGTGACTCTTGGCGGCCGGTGGGACTCAGGACCGTGCACAACCGTTTTCGAATCCTTCGGGATTCGGATTCTGGATTTTCCTTCACCTAACCAAGCCAGTGCCGGGTTCCTATGGACCTCGAGTTCCCTGTACTCACCTGAATTATGCACAAAGGTGCCTACTTACCTGCTGCAAGTGCCTGCTGATCGACATTATTCGCCTAGTACCTGTAAAAAATTAAAAAACAACAATACAGTTTATTAGTGTGTGAAAGAAACAATTCATGAAGCATCATACAATGCTGAAGGTGGTTATCGGTTGCTATTGGTTGCGAGGTGAGAAGCCCCGCCCTCCTGGCACATAAATGCTGGAGCGAGCTGGGTCAGAGTCATTTTGTCATTGAATTCGCCTGATGAGAACACTGTGGGAAGGTTCGAAACGCGTCGCGACAGACCTGAATGACAAAATTTGAAGACATTTAAAAATAAACAGCCGGCATCATTAGGGTGGTGATGCGTCTGAGCACAATATATGTTTATTCAATTTTTCTTCTCCGTCCATACAGACGTTGAGATGTGTACTTTTAGAGTAATATACCCCTTAACCACATCTAAACCTTAACCTACCATCGGTTTTTCTTCACACACCCCTGAGAAAAACAGCCCGTGTGGCTGTAGCCCGGGTTTGGGATTTTTTACAGAGCCTAAAAAAATATTTTAGACTGGCGTTGGCTTTCTGTGGGGAAGTGTTGGCTGTTGTGTGTGTGATTTGGGGGTGTGCTTGTGACTCTTGGCGGCCGGTGGGACTCAGGACCGTGCACAACCGTTTTCGAATCCTTCGGGATTCGGATTCTGGATTTTCCTTCACCTAACCAAGCCAGTGCCGGGTTCCTATGGACCTCGAGTTCCCTGTACTCACCTGAATTATGCACAAAGGTGCCTACTTACCTGCTGCAAGTGCCTGCTGATCGACATTATTCGCCTAGTACCTGTAAAAAATTAAAAAACAACAATACAGTTTATTAGTGTGTGAAAGAAACAATTCATGAAGCATCATACAATGCTGAAGGTGGTTATCGGTTGCTATTGGTTGCGAGGTGAGAAGCCCCGCCCTCCTGGCACATAAATGCTGGAGCGAGCTGGGTCAGAGTCATTTTGTCATTGAATTCGCCTGATGAGAACACTGTGGGAAGGTTCGAAACGCGTCGCGACAGACCTGAATGACAAAATTTGAAGACATTTAAAAATAAACAGCCGGCATCATTAGGGTGGTGATGCGTCTGAGCACAATATATGTTTATTCAATTTTTCTTCTCCGTCCATACAGACGTTGAGATGTGTACTTTTAGAGTAATATACCCCTTAACCACATCTAAACCTTAACCTACCATCGGTTTTTCTTCACACACCCCTGAGAAAAACAGCCCGTGTGGCTGTAGCCCGGGTTTGGGATTTTTTACAGAGCCTAAAAAAATATTTTAGACTGGCGTTGGCTTTCTGTGGGGAAGTGTTGGCTGTTGTGTGTGTGATTTGGGGGTGTGCTTGTGACTCTTGGCGGCCGGTGGGACTCAGGACCGTGCACAACCGTTTTCGAATCCTTCGGGATTCGGATTCTGGATTTTCCTTCACCTAACCAAGCCAGTGCCGGGTTCCTATGGACCTCGAGTTCCCTGTACTCACCTGAATTATGCACAAAGGTGCCTACTTACCTGCTGCAAGTGCCTGCTGATCGACATTATTCGCCTAGTACCTGTAAAAAATTAAAAAACAACAATACAGTTTATTAGTGTGTGAAAGAAACAATTCATGAAGCATCATACAATGCTGAAGGTGGTTATCGGTTGCTATTGGTTGCGAGGTGAGAAGCCCCGCCCTCCTGGCACATAAATGCTGGAGCGAGCTGGGTCAGAGTCATTTTGTCATTGAATTCGCCTGATGAGAACACTGTGGGAAGGTTCGAAACGCGTCGCGACAGACCTGAATGACAAAATTTGAAGACATTTAAAAATAAACAGCCGGCATCATTAGGGTGGTGATGCGTCTGAGCACAATATATGTTTATTCAATTTTTCTTCTCCGTCCATACAGACGTTGAGATGTGTACTTTTAGAGTAATATACCCCTTAACCACATCTAAACCTTAACCTACCATCGGTTTTTCTTCACACACCCCTGAGAAAAACAGCCCGTGTGGCTGTAGCCCGGGTTTGGGATTTTTTACAGAGCCTAAAAAAATATTTTAGACTGGCGTTGGCTTTCTGTGGGGAAGTGTTGGCTGTTGTGTGTGTGATTTGGGGGTGTGCTTGTGACTCTTGGCGGCCGGTGGGACTCAGGACCGTGCACAACCGTTTTCGAATCCTTCGGGATTCGGATTCTGGATTTTCCTTCACCTAACCAAGCCAGTGCCGGGTTCCTATGGACCTCGAGTTCCCTGTACTCACCTGAATTATGCACAAAGGTGCCTACTTACCTGCTGCAAGTGCCTGCTGATCGACATTATTCGCCTAGTACCTGTAAAAAATTAAAAAACAACAATACAGTTTATTAGTGTGTGAAAGAAACAATTCATGAAGCATCATACAATGCTGAAGGTGGTTATCGGTTGCTATTGGTTGCGAGGTGAGAAGCCCCGCCCTCCTGGCACATAAATGCTGGAGCGAGCTGGGTCAGAGTCATTTTGTCATTGAATTCGCCTGATGAGAACACTGTGGGAAGGTTCGAAACGCGTCGCGACAGACCTGAATGACAAAATTTGAAGACATTTAAAAATAAACAGCCGGCATCATTAGGGTGGTGATGCGTCTGAGCACAATATATGTTTATTCAATTTTTCTTCTCCGTCCATACAGACGTTGAGATGTGTACTTTTAGAGTAATATACCCCTTAACCACATCTAAACCTTAACCTACCATCGGTTTTTCTTCACACACCCCTGAGAAAAACAGCCCGTGTGGCTGTAGCCCGGGTTTGGGATTTTTTACAGAGCCTAAAAAAATATTTTAGACTGGCGTTGGCTTTCTGTGGGGAAGTGTTGGCTGTTGTGTGTGTGATTTGGGGGTGTGCTTGTGACTCTTGGCGGCCGGTGGGACTCAGGACCGTGCACAACCGTTTTCGAATCCTTCGGGATTCGGATTCTGGATTTTCCTTCACCTAACCAAGCCAGTGCCGGGTTCCTATGGACCTCGAGTTCCCTGTACTCACCTGAATTATGCACAAAGGTGCCTACTTACCTGCTGCAAGTGCCTGCTGATCGACATTATTCGCCTAGTACCTGTAAAAAATTAAAAAACAACAATACAGTTTATTAGTGTGTGAAAGAAACAATTCATGAAGCATCATACAATGCTGAAGGTGGTTATCGGTTGCTATTGGTTGCGAGGTGAGAAGCCCCGCCCTCCTGGCACATAAATGCTGGAGCGAGCTGGGTCAGAGTCATTTTGTCATTGAATTCGCCTGATGAGAACACTGTGGGAAGGTTCGAAACGCGTCGCGACAGACCTGAATGACAAAATTTGAAGACATTTAAAAATAAACAGCCGGCATCATTAGGGTGGTGATGCGTCTGAGCACAATATATGTTTATTCAATTTTTCTTCTCCGTCCATACAGACGTTGAGATGTGTACTTTTAGAGTAATATACCCCTTAACCACATCTAAACCTTAACCTACCATCGGTTTTTCTTCACACACCCCTGAGAAAAACAGCCCGTGTGGCTGTAGCCCGGGTTTGGGATTTTTTACAGAGCCTAAAAAAATATTTTAGACTGGCGTTGGCTTTCTGTGGGGAAGTGTTGGCTGTTGTGTGTGTGATTTGGGGGTGTGCTTGTGACTCTTGGCGGCCGGTGGGACTCAGGACCGTGCACAACCGTTTTCGAATCCTTCGGGATTCGGATTCTGGATTTTCCTTCACCTAACCAAGCCAGTGCCGGGTTCCTATGGACCTCGAGTTCCCTGTACTCACCTGAATTATGCACAAAGGTGCCTACTTACCTGCTGCAAGTGCCTGCTGATCGACATTATTCGCCTAGTACCTGTAAAAAATTAAAAAACAACAATACAGTTTATTAGTGTGTGAAAGAAACAATTCATGAAGCATCATACAATGCTGAAGGTGGTTATCGGTTGCTATTGGTTGCGAGGTGAGAAGCCCCGCCCTCCTGGCACATAAATGCTGGAGCGAGCTGGGTCAGAGTCATTTTGTCATTGAATTCGCCTGATGAGAACACTGTGGGAAGGTTCGAAACGCGTCGCGACAGACCTGAATGACAAAATTTGAAGACATTTAAAAATAAACAGCCGGCATCATTAGGGTGGTGATGCGTCTGAGCACAATATATGTTTATTCAATTTTTCTTCTCCGTCCATACAGACGTTGAGATGTGTACTTTTAGAGTAATATACCCCTTAACCACATCTAAACCTTAACCTACCATCGGTTTTTCTTCACACACCCCTGAGAAAAACAGCCCGTGTGGCTGTAGCCCGGGTTTGGGATTTTTTACAGAGCCTAAAAAAATATTTTAGACTGGCGTTGGCTTTCTGTGGGGAAGTGTTGGCTGTTGTGTGTGTGATTTGGGGGTGTGCTTGTGACTCTTGGCGGCCGGTGGGACTCAGGACCGTGCACAACCGTTTTCGAATCCTTCGGGATTCGGATTCTGGATTTTCCTTCACCTAACCAAGCCAGTGCCGGGTTCCTATGGACCTCGAGTTCCCTGTACTCACCTGAATTATGCACAAAGGTGCCTACTTACCTGCTGCAAGTGCCTGCTGATCGACATTATTCGCCTAGTACCTGTAAAAAATTAAAAAACAACAATACAGTTTATTAGTGTGTGAAAGAAACAATTCATGAAGCATCATACAATGCTGAAGGTGGTTATCGGTTGCTATTGGTTGCGAGGTGAGAAGCCCCGCCCTCCTGGCACATAAATGCTGGAGCGAGCTGGGTCAGAGTCATTTTGTCATTGAATTCGCCTGATGAGAACACTGTGGGAAGGTTCGAAACGCGTCGCGACAGACCTGAATGACAAAATTTGAAGACATTTAAAAATAAACAGCCGGCATCATTAGGGTGGTGATGCGTCTGAGCACAATATATGTTTATTCAATTTTTCTTCTCCGTCCATACAGACGTTGAGATGTGTACTTTTAGAGTAATATACCCCTTAACCACATCTAAACCTTAACCTACCATCGGTTTTTCTTCACACACCCCTGAGAAAAACAGCCCGTGTGGCTGTAGCCCGGGTTTGGGATTTTTTACAGAGCCTAAAAAAATATTTTAGACTGGCGTTGGCTTTCTGTGGGGAAGTGTTGGCTGTTGTGTGTGTGATTTGGGGGTGTGCTTGTGACTCTTGGCGGCCGGTGGGACTCAGGACCGTGCACAACCGTTTTCGAATCCTTCGGGATTCGGATTCTGGATTTTCCTTCACCTAACCAAGCCAGTGCCGGGTTCCTATGGACCTCGAGTTCCCTGTACTCACCTGAATTATGCACAAAGGTGCCTACTTACCTGCTGCAAGTGCCTGCTGATCGACATTATTCGCCTAGTACCTGTAAAAAATTAAAAAACAACAATACAGTTTATTAGTGTGTGAAAGAAACAATTCATGAAGCATCATACAATGCTGAAGGTGGTTATCGGTTGCTATTGGTTGCGAGGTGAGAAGCCCCGCCCTCCTGGCACATAAATGCTGGAGCGAGCTGGGTCAGAGTCATTTTGTCATTGAATTCGCCTGATGAGAACACTGTGGGAAGGTTCGAAACGCGTCGCGACAGACCTGAATGACAAAATTTGAAGACATTTAAAAATAAACAGCCGGCATCATTAGGGTGGTGATGCGTCTGAGCACAATATATGTTTATTCAATTTTTCTTCTCCGTCCATACAGACGTTGAGATGTGTAC
The DNA here is from genome assembly GCF_023724105.1 of Carassius gibelio. NCBI lineage: Eukaryota > Metazoa > Chordata > Actinopteri > Cypriniformes > Cyprinidae > Carassius > Carassius gibelio. The sequence goes on from NC_068417.1 coordinate 49,216,950, forward strand.
TTTTAGAGTAATATACCCCTTAACCACATCTAAACCTTAACCTACCATCGGTTTTTCTTCACACACCCCTGAGAAAAACAGCCCGTGTGGCTGTAGCCCGGGTTTGGGATTTTTTACAGAGCCTAAAAAAATATTTTAGACTGGCGTTGGCTTTCTGTGGGGAAGTGTTGGCTGTTGTGTGTGTGATTTGGGGGTGTGCTTGTGACTCTTGGCGGCCGGTGGGACTCAGGACCGTGCACAACCGTTTTCGAATCCTTCGGGATTCGGATTCTGGATTTTCCTTCACCTAACCCTAACCCTAACCTAACCCTAACCCAACTCGAGTACTGTTAAATCTATAGATGGACCCAACCGCGCTCTAAACCTAACCACCATAACCGCAGCATTTAAAAACCTAGCCGGTTCGACTCGAAGACTGCTATTTTTAAAGCTGGACCAAACCACACCCTAAACTTAACCATCACAGACCCAATGATTATAATTTAACTATGACATTAACCGTCTTTGATAACATGGCAGTCTGGCTGAAACAATACTTTTTGGCAGAACACGATGCTGGGTCGGGATTATCAGTCTGCGACCTTCGAGTTGTGGTCTGGTTCGCCGATCTGGAACAAGTTCAGTCAAGAACTTTGTGTTCTCATATCTACTTAGATCTAGATTGAGTGCTGGAACAAACTGCACTCTCAAGCTAACCGCCATAACCTCAGCAATTATGAACCCAGCTGGTTCAACTCGAGCACTGTGAAACTTAAGGGTGAAAAAATTCAGAGCCTAAATTTAACCATCGCAGACCCAGCGTTTAAAAACATAATTTTCACTTTTTTAGGCCCAATGCTTAGACAAGCGCAGCTCCTAGACCGGAGATGATCTCACGCGATATGGTATAGTCTGACAAGCGTGGGCCCGTGCACCTTTCCCTCAGTCTCCCTATCCCAAACCGGCCTAGACGAGGGCTAGGTTGGGGGGAGCTGTTGTATTTTTCCAAACCTAACCCAAGCCAGAGCCATCGGACTAGACATACCATCTTACGTAAAAGATCCTACTATGGGCCTCTGTCATTGTTCTAATTGAATCTCTTAAAGCCGATTCGACTCGAGTACTGTGAAATTTAAGACCGAGCTAAACCACAGCTTAAACTTAACCATCACAGACGCAGCTATCGGAAAACTTGCTGGCTCAACTCGAGCACTGTTAAATTTAAGGCTGAATTAAAACACACCCTAACCTTAGCCATCACAGATGCAGCTATCGGAAAACTTGCTGGCTCAACTCAAGTACTGCTAAATTTAAGGCTGAATTATAACACACCTTAAACTTAACCATCACAGACCCAAACTTAACCATCACAGACCCAGTAATTGCAGTCTAACGATGACACTTACCGTCTTTGGGACAAGGCAGTCTGGCTGAAACAGGACTTCATGGCGGAACGCGATGCTGGGTCGGGATCGTCGGACTCTGAATTTCGAGCTGTGGTCTGGTGAGTACTGCTAAATTTAAGGCTGAACCAAACCACACCCTAAACTTAACCGTCACAGACCCAGCGGTTTAAAAACCTAGCCGTTTTAATTCTAACACAGCTAAATTTAAGGCTGAACTAAAACACACCCTAAACTTAACCGTCACAGACCCAGCGGTTTAAAAACCTAGCCGGTTTAATTCTAACACAGCTAAATTTAAGGCTGAACTAAAACACTCCCTAAACTTAACCATCATAGACCCAGTGATTATAGTCTAACGATGACACTTACCGTCTTTGGGACAAGGCAGTCTGGCTGAAACAGGACTTCATGGCGGAACGCGATGCTGGGTCGGGATCGTCAGACTCTGAATTTCGAGCTTTGGTCTGGTGAGCACTGCTAAATCTAAGACTGAACCAAACCACACCCTAAACTTAACCGTCACAGACCCAGCGGTTTAAAAACCTAGCCGGTTTAATTCTAACACAGCTAAATTTAAGGCTGAACTAAAACACACCCTAAACTTAACAGTCACAGACCCAGCGGTTTAAAAACCTAGCCGGTTTAATTCAAACACAGCTAAATTTAAGGCTGAACTAAAACACACTCTAAACCTAACCATCATAGACCCAGTGATTATAGTCGAACGATGACACTTACCGTCTTTGGGACAAGGCAGTCTGGCTGAAACAGGACTTCATGGCGGAACGCGATGCTGGGTCGGGATCGTCGGGCTTTGGATTTCGAGCTGTGGTCTGGTGAGTACTGCTAAATTTAAGGCTGAAACACACCACACCCTAAACTTAACCGTCACAGACCCAGCAGTTTAAAAACCGAGCCGGTTTAATTTGAACACTGCTAAATTTGAAGCTGAACTAAAACACACCCTAAACTTAACCGTTACAGAACCAGTGATTATAGTCTAACGATGACACTTACCGTCTTTGGGACAAGGCAGTCTGGCTGAAACAGGACTTCATGGCGGACACGCGATGCTGGGTCGGGATCGTCGGACTCTGAATTTGGAGCTGTGGTCTGGTGAGTACTGCTAAATTTAAAGCTGAACCAGACCACACCCTAAACTTAACCGTCACAGACCCAGCGGTTTAAAAACTTAGTCGGTTGAACTCGAACACTGCTACATTTAAGGCTTAACTAAACCACGCCCTGTATTTAGCCATCACTGACCCAGCGTTTTTTGAAAACCACATTGAATCTTTTAATTGGATCACTCCTTCCCGGTTCTCCTTTTCTCCGCCAGGGGGAGAGGAAGAGGCGGGACAGGGGAGCAAACCCAAGCCCAGACAGGCTTGTTGGGAGGTGCGGGACCCAGACAGGCCTAGTCACCTCCTGGTTTGCTTTAAATTTAAACTCTTGGACCTTTAATGGTTTTCTTTCCGGGGGTTTTTATATGTTTTTATATGTTTTTATATCTTTATATATTTTTATAGTTTTAATAATTGTTTTTTATTTTTTATTTTTAGATTTATATTTATATGTATGATATTATGGACATGTTAATTTTAACACTCAAACCTTTAGTGGTAAGCTGAAAGATCTTTTCCTATTTTTCTTCCATTTAGTTTACATTTCTATTACTAACATGCTAACTTTCAGATTGCTTTTGGAGGTGTCAGTGCTTTAAAGGTCTTTATATATACAATATTATCAACAGACTAACTTTAAAACACTGATATTACTAATAGAAAGATAAAGAAAGAGGTATTGGAAAACTAATTTTAAACGAGGAAGAGTGTATCTAAAACCCCCTGGGAGTAAGCCTAGAAATGTGTTTGGAGCAGCAATTTTGATACTTATTGAGCTTGATAAAACTTACTTTCAAAATATAGGAAGTACGTGGAGCCAACCGTTTTAATGCCTTCTGATTCACTTCAAGAGGTAACTATTAAACCTTAAATGGTAATGTGTTAATGATTAATAGAGTAATATTAGCATTGGCACGCTAACGTAAGTGAATTAATATTAACAACAGAACAATTAAGTGACAGAGATCAGAATCCAGGCTTTAAATTAAGAAAAATGCTATTTAAATCCCCAGAAAAATAGGCCTTGAAACGTTATTGGAGCAGGAATCCGCATATTTAACTAGGTGTCAAAGAAGCTGACTTTAAATGCTAAAAAGAGCTATTTATCAGTGATAAAAACCTAAGAAAACTGTACGGTCGTGTCCGACATATTTGGAGGAGCACAAGATGGGTCTAATCTCAAAAAATATTTTTATAATTTTGTACTCACCACCCTGTAACAGTGTATGCAAAAACACACAAATAGAAGGCTATTGCAACATCTTTCTCTCTCAGAAGTTATCGCATCCAGCGGTTACCCTTGTGTGAGGGTGATGTCTGATTGGCTTGCCATAACTTTTAGGAGGGAGGTCTGGTAGAAGCTTGATGCCCTGCATCCGCCAGTCTCAACCTTCGACCTTTTAGGAGTATTCTAGGCCAAGTTTTGCGATATTTCAGACCTATTTTGGTTTATTATACAGCAGAGTACATATGTTTTTTCAGTCGCTCTAACATGCACTCCAAATAATTTCAAATCAACAGAATCAAATTAACGTCTCTCCTAATTACTGGTTTAAGTTGAAAACCCCTTTTAACTCGATCCAGAACCCAACCATGCAATTGTGGATCTGGTCAAGCCCAAACAGCAATTGGATACAAGACACGCGCTTGGGGCTGATCGTCCAAGCGAGCCGGCCTCAGCGTGAGGGTGTATAGTGTTTAACGGCCGAAACACCCGATGATCCTGAGGTACACTACTGAAGAGGTTGTCTTGAACATTTCCCTCACTCTAACTGTTTTTGGGGGAGCAGGAAAGAATAATGAAAAAAATGTCCTACTATAACAAATATCGTCCTTGAAACATGGCATTTGCCTGAAACAAAACTTCTTGGCGTGATCTCACATCTACTCAGATCTAATTTTAGCACTGGACCAAACCTGCGCTCTAAACCTAACCGCCATAACCGCAGCCTTCAAAAACCTAGCCGGTTCAACTCGAGTACTGTTAAATCTATAGATGGACCCAACCGCGCTCTAAACCTAACCACCATAACCGCAGCATTTAAAAACCTAGCCGGTTCGACTCGAAGACTGCTATTTTTAAAGCTGGACCAAACCACACCCTAAACTTAACCATCACAGACCCAATGATTATAATTTAACTATGACATTAACCGTCTTTGATAACATGGCAGTCTGGCTGAAACAATACTTTTTGGCAGAACACGATGCTGGGTCGGGATTATCAGTCTGCGACCTTCGAGTTGTGGTCTGGTTCGCCGATCTGGAACAAGTTCAGTCAAGAACTTTGTGTTCTCATATCTACTTAGATCTAGATTGAGTGCTGGAACAAACTGCACTCTCAAGCTAACCGCCATAACCTCAGCAATTATGAACCCAGCTGGTTCAACTCGAGCACTGTGAAACTTAAGGGTGAAAAAATTCAGAGCCTAAATTTAACCATCGCAGACCCAGCGTTTAAAAACATAATTTTCACTTTTTTAGGCCCAATGCTTAGACAAGCGCAGCTCCTAGACCGGAGATGATCTCACGCGATATGGTATAGTCTGACAAGCGTGGGCCCGTGCACCTTTCCCTCAGTCTCCCTATCCCAAACCGGCCTAGACGAGGGCTAGGTTGGGGGGAGCTGTTGTATTTTTCCAAACCTAACCCTAACCCTAACTCTAACC
>NC_068417.1:49260127-49265127 GCF_023724105.1 Carassius gibelio
CTATTTTTTGGCAAAATTATTATATACTAAGTGAAAAATGTCCAAAAAGCTTACAACACCTGGTATTCCCAGGCGGTCTCCCATCCAAGTACTAACCAGGCCCAAACCTGCTTAGCTTCCGAGATCAGACGAGATCAGGCATAGCCAGGTTGGTATGGCCGTAAGCGAAGACAGCAGCGAAGACAGCAGCGAAGACAGCAGCAAAGAGAGGGCTATTTAAAGACCAGCCAATCTAATCGCCAGTACATTATATAAGTAGGAAAGAAAACCCAAAAGCTTAAAGCACCTGGTATTCCCAGGCGGTCTCCCATCCAAGTACTAACCAGGCCCAAACCTGCTTAGCTTCCGAGATCAGACGAGATCGGGCATAGCCAGGTTGGTATGGCCGTAAGCGAAGACAGCAGCAAAGAGAGGGCTATTTAAAGACCAGCCAATCTAATCGCCAGTACATTATATAAGTAGGAAAGAAAACCCAAAAGCTTAAAGCACCTGGTATTCCTAGGCAGTCTCTCATCAAAGTGCTAACCAGACCTAAACCTGCTAAGATTCAGAGATCGGGCATTGACTCTATTTTTTGGCAAAATTATTATATACTAAGTGAAAAATGTCCAAAAAGCTTACAGCACCTGGTATTCCCAGGCGGTCTCCCATCCAAGTACTAACCAGGCCCAAACCTGCTTAGCTTCCGAGATCAGACGAGATCGGGCATAGCCAGGTTGGTATGGCCGTAAGCGAAGACAGCAGCAAAGAGAGGGCTATTTAAAGACCAGCCAATCTAATCGCCAGTACATTATATAAGTAGGAAAGAAAACCCAAAAGCTTAAAGCACCTGGTATTCCTAGGCAGTCTCTCATCAAAGTGCTAACCAGACCTAAACCTGCTAAGATTCAGAGATCGGGCATTGACTCTTTTTTTTTTTTTTTTTTTTTTTTTAATGAAAGATTATTATATAATTCGTGAAATTTTCCAAAGAGATTAAAGCACCTGGTATTCCCAGGCAGTCTCCCATCCATGTACTAACCAGGCCCAAACCTGTTAATATTCAGAGATCGGGCATTGACTCTATTTTTTGGCAAAATTATTATATACTAAGTGAAAAATGTCCAAAAAGCTTACAGCACCTGGTATTCCCAGGCGGTCTCCCATCCAAGTACTAACCAGGCCCAAACCTGCTTAGCTTCCGAGAACAGACGAGATCGGGCATAGCCAGGTTGGTATGGCCGTAAGCGAAGACTGCTGCAAAGAAAGGGCTATTTAAAGACCAGCCAATCTAATCGCCAGTACATTATATAAGTAGGAAAGAAAACCCAAAAGTTTAAAGCACCTGGTATTCCTAGGCAGTCTCTCATCAAAGTGCTAACCAGACCTAAACCTGCTAAGATTCAGAGATCGGGCATTGACTCTTTTTTTTTTTTTTTTTTAATGAAAGATTATTATATAATTCGTGAAATTTTCCAAAGAGATTAAAGCACCTGGTATTCCCAGGCAGTCTCTCATCAAAGTGCTAACCAGACCTAAACCTGCAAATATTCAGAGATCGGGCATTGACTCTATTTTTTGGCAAAATTATTATATACTAAGTGAAAAATGTCCAAAAAGCTTACAGCACCTGGTATTCCCAGGCAGTCTCCCATCCATGTACTAACCAGGCCCAAACCTGTTAATATTCAGAGATCGGGCATTGACTCTATTTTTTGGCAAAATTATTATATACTAAGTGAAAAATGTCCAAAAAGCTTACAGCACCTGGTATTCCCAGGCGGTCTCCCATCCAAGTACTAACCAGGCCCAAACCTGCTTAGCTTCCGAGATCAGACGAGATCGGGCATAGCCAGGTTGGTATGGCCGTAAGCGAAGACAGCAGCAAAGAGAGGGCTATTTAAAGACCAGCCAATCCAATCGCCAGTACATTATATAAGTAGGAAAGAAAACCCAAAAGCTTAAAGCACCTGGTATTCCTAGGCAGTCTCTCATCAAAGTGCTAACCAGACCTAAACCTGCTAAGATTCAGAGATCGGGCATTGACTCTTTTTTTTTTTTTTTTTTTTTTTTTTTTTTTAATGAAAGATTATTATATAATTCGTGAAATTTTCCAAAGAGATTAAAGCACCTGGTATTCCCAGGCAGTCTCCCATCCATGTACTAACCAGGCCCAAACCTGTTAATATTCAGAGATCGGGCATTGACTCTATTTTTTGGCAAAATTATTATATACTAAGTGAAAAATGTCCAAAAAGCTTACAGCACCTGGTATTCCCAGGCGGTCTCCCATCCAAGTACTAACCAGGCCCAAACCTGCTTAGCTTCCGAGATCAGACGAGATCGGGCATAGCCAGGTTGGTATGGCCGTAAGCGAAGACAGCAGCAAAGAGAGGGCTATTTAAAGACCAGCCAATCTAATCGCCAGTACATTATATAAGTAGGAAAGAAAACCCAAAAGCTTAAAGCACCTGGTATTCCTAGGCAGTCTCTCATCAAAGTGCTAACCAGACCTAAACCTGCTAAGATTCAGAGATCGGGCATTGACTCTTTTTTTTTTTTTTTTTTTTTTTTAATGAAAGATTATTATATAATTCGTGAAATTTTCCAAAGAGATTAAAGCACCTGGTATTCCCAGGCAGTCTCTCATCAAAGTGCTAACCAGACCTAAACCTGCTAAGATTCAGAGATCGGGCATTGACTCTATTTTTTGGCAAAATTATTATATACTAAGTGAAAAATGTCCAAAAAGCTTACAGCACCTGGTATTCCCAGGCGGTCTCCCATCCAAGTACTAACCAGGCCCAAACCTGCTTAGCTTCCGAGATCAGACGAGATCGGGCATAGCCAGGTTGGTATGGCCGTAAGCGAAGACAGCAGCAAAGAGAGGGCTATTTAAAGACCAGCCAATCTAATCGCCAGTACATTATATAAGTAGGAAAGAAAACCCAAAAGCTTAAAGCACCTGGTATTCCTAGGCAGTCTCTCATCAAAGTGCTAACCAGACCTAAACCTGCTAAGATTCAGAGATCGGGCATTGACTCTTTTTTTTTTTTTTTTTTTTTTTTAATGAAAGATTATTATATAATTCGTGAAATTTTCCAAAGAGATTAACCCTCTGGAGTCTAAGGGTATTTTTGGGGCCTTGAGAAGTTTTGTCATGCCCTGACATTTGTGCTTTTTTCAGTTTCTTATAAATATCTAAATGGGTAAAGTCTAATATCACTGTAATCAGCACAAACTGGGCTATAATAATATGTGAAATGCATTCATGTACATGATTGTATTTTTGAGAAAAAAAATGTTATGCATGGTTAGTGAAAAACTAAAAATGTTAAATCACTTGAATAAGGCAATAAAACACATACATAAAATTGGTTGCCGGAAAAGTTGAGAACTGGAGCTTGTAGCCTAGAATTTTTCAATCTGAATGATGTGAAAATCATCTTGTTTACTCACTCACAGAAAACAATATATTGATTTAAATTTTCTAAAACACTTTTTGTTGGTAAAAGTCATATGCGAGTAGGCGTCAACTATCATGAATATCATTGTGATTTACACCTGAGAAGACAAAGGCCTGCATAATGAGCTGCATAATGAGCCTCTCATTCAACTGTGCCACTCTGAGGGCAAATTTTTTGGCATCCTTTCTCACACAATCCTTCAGAAATCCTTTTAACAATCTTATTTTCTACCAAATAAACCCCATTTATTATCATTATTATTATTATTATTAATGTTGAAAAGAGCTGATAATATTTTTCAGGTTTTTTTTAGGGGGAACTGAAAGAACTGCATTGTTTTTACATTTGTTAGAGTTATCTCTATTTGTCACATTTATATTATTTACATCAAGCTTTTGAATGGTATAGTATTGTATATTGTTATTGAAACTTCATAATGTTTCACTTGATTATACATTTAGTCAGGAATTATAGTTTGGAAAAAGTATTTGGAAAAAGTCTAACTAGTAAAATGTTTACACGTTATGTGAAAACTAGTACAAATAAATAAAAAGAGACTTACTCATGTTTATGATCTCTGCTGAATAAAGTGCTTCATTCTTTTTTCTGAGGAAATCCATTTCTCAAATCCTCAACCACATCACATCTTTTTGGGGTGAATTATGTCTTAGTCCTCTCATCGCGAAGCAAACAGTAAAATAAAATAAAAACTTGAAGAATAGTCTCGCTGCTTTTTCTTCTGTGTGGGCGTATTCAAGCCGCGCGCTTCAGTTTGAATCTGAATAGCGCGTTAAGCGCGGGGGCGTGGTCACATTAGATATAATGAGCGGAGATATGAAAAACAGACATTGCGTTGTTTTCATATGGATTACTTTATCTCAGAATATTTGTTTTCGGCAGCACTTGTTTAGTTTAAAAGTAGACATTCCAGGCTTTCTATAGATATCTCTCTCATGTCTCTTCGTTGAGTATTCACGGAGTTACAGTTCATTTTAATGAAATGTTTGTACATGACGATCAGCGGAGATAAAGACTGTAGACAGCGCACCTTGTTTGTTATCTTTATTTTATAAGTGCACAAAGGTTTTTTGTTATTATGTCTGTATCCAAAAAAAACTAGACCCTTTACAGATTCGATAGATGTATTGCTCTTATCTGTACGATTAAAACTGAGAGTGTAATTTAAGTTCTTTTCAGGGTTATCAGGTGAAAATGACTCAAAACGCATATATGCGTTAATCGACTCGAAAGGGTTAAAGCACCTGGTATTCCCAGGCAGTCTCTCATCAAAGTGCTAACCAGACCTAAACCTGCTAAGATTCAGAGATCGGGCATTGACTCTATTTTTTGGCAAAATTATTATATACTAAGTGAAAAATGTCCAAAAAGCTTACAGCACCTGGTATTCCCAGGCGGTCTCCCATCCAAGTACTAACCAGGCCCAAACCTGCTTAGCTTCCGAGATCAGACGAGATCGGGCATAGCCAGGTTGGTATGGCCGTAAGCGAAGACTGCTGCAAAGAGAGGGCTATTTAAAGACCAGCCAATCTAATC
>NC_068417.1:49335127-49337964 GCF_023724105.1 Carassius gibelio
ACCAGGCCCAAACCTGTTAATATTCAGAGATCGGGCATTGACTCTATTTTTTGGCAAAATTATTATATACTAAGTGAAAAATGTCCAAAAAGCTTACAACACCTGGTATTCCCAGGCGGTCTCCCATCCAAGTACTAACCAGGCCCAAACCTGCTTAGCTTCCGAGATCAGACGAGATCAGGCATAGCCAGGTTGGTATGGCCGTAAGCGAAGACAGCAGCGAAGACAGCAGCGAAGACAGCAGCAAAGAGAGGGCTATTTAAAGACCAGCCAATCTAATCGCCAGTACATTATATAAGTAGGAAAGAAAACCCAAAAGCTTAAAGCACCTGGTATTCCTAGGCAGTCTCTCATCAAAGTGCTAACCAGACCTAAACCTGCTAAGATTCAGAGATCGGGCATTGACTCTTTTTTTTTTTTTTTTTTTTTTTTTTTTTTTTAATGAAAGATTATTATATAATTCGTGAAATTTTCCAAAGAGATTAAAGCACCTGGTATTCCCAGGCAGTCTCCAATCCATGTACTAACCAGGCCCAAACCTGTTAATATTCAGAGATCGGGCATTGACTCTATTTTTTGGCAAAATTATTATATACTAAGTGAAAAATGTCCAAAAAGCTTACAACACCTGGTATTCCCAGGCGGTCTCCCATCCAAGTACTAACCAGGCCCAAACCTGCTTAGCTTCCGAGATCAGACGAGATCAGGCATAGCCAGGTTGGTATGGCCGTAAGCGAAGACAGCAGCGAAGACAGCAGCGAAGACAGCAGCAAAGAGAGGGCTATTTAAAGACCAGCCAATCTAATCGCCAGTACATTATATAAGTAGGAAAGAAAACCCAAAAGCTTAAAGCACCTGGTATTCCTAGGCAGTCTCTCATCAAAGTGCTAACCAGACCTAAACCTGCTAAGATTCAGAGATCGGGCATTGACTCTTTTTTTTTTTTTTTTTTTTTTTAATGAAAGATTATTATATAATTCGTGAAATTTTCCAAAGAGTTTAAAGCACCTGGTATTCCCAGGCAGTCTCTCATCAAAGTGCTAACCAGACCTAAACCTGCAAATATTCAGAGATCGGGCATTGACTCTATTTTTTGGCAAAATTATTATATACTAAGTGAAAAATGTCCAAAAAGCTTACAGCACCTGGTATTCCCAGGCAGTCTCCCATCCATGTACTAACCAGGCCCAAACCTGTTAATATTCAGAGATCAGACGAGATCGGGCATAGCCAGGTTGGTATGGCCGTAAGCGAAGACAGCAGCAAAGAGAGGGCTATTTAAAGACCAGCCAATCTAATCGCCAGTACATTATATTAGTAGGAAAGAAAACCCAAAAGCTTAAAGCACCTGGTATTCCTAGGCAGTCTCTCATCAAAGTGCTAACCAGACCTAAACCTGCTAAGATTCAGAGATCGGGCATTGACTCTTTTTTTTTTTTTTTTTTTTTTTTTAATGAAAGATTATTATATAATTCGTGAAATTTTCCAAAGAGATTAAAGCACCTGGTATTCCCAGGCAGTCTCTCATCAAAGTGCTAACCAGACCTAAACCTGCTAAGATTCAGAGATCGGGCATTGACTCTATTTTTTGGCAAAATTATTATATACTAAATGAAAAATGTCCAAAAAGCTTACAGCACCTGGTATTCCCAGGCGGTCTCCCATCCAAGTACTAACCAGGCCCAAACCTGCTTAGCTTCCGAGATCAGACGAGATCGGGCATAGCCAGGTTGGTATGGCCGTAAGCGAAGACAGCAGCAAAGAGAGGGCTATTTAAAGACCAGCCAATCTAATCGCCAGTACATTATATAAGTAGGAAAGAAAACCCAAAAGCTTAAAGCACCTGGTATTCCTAGGCAGTCTCTCATCAAAGTGCTAACCAGACCTAAACCTGCTAAGATTCAGAGATCGGGCATTGACTCTTTTTTTTTTTTTTTTTTTTTTTTAATGAAAGATTATTATATAATTCGTGAAATTTTCCAAAGAGATTAAAGCACCTGGTATTCCCAGGCAGTCTCTCATCAAAGTGCTAACCAGACCTAAACCTGCTAAGATTCAGAGATCGGGCATTGACTCTATTTTTTGGCAAAATTATTATATACTAAGTGAAAAATGTCCAAAAAGCTTACAGCACCTGGTATTCCCAGGCGGTCTCCCATCCAAGTACTAACCAGGCCCAAACCTGCTTAGCTTCCGAGATCAGACGAGATCGGGCATAGCCAGGTTGGTATGGCCGTAAGCGAAGACTGCTGCAAAGAGAGGGCTATTTAAAGACCAGCCAATCTAATCGCCAGTACATTATATAAGTAGGAAAGAAAACCCAAAAGCTTAAAGCACCTGGTATTCCTAGGCAGTCTCTCATCAAAGTGCTAACCAGACCTAAACCTGCTAAGATTCAGAGATCGGGCATTGACTCTTTTTTTTTTTTTTTTTTTTTTTAATGAAAGATTATTATATAATTCATGAAATTTTCCAAAGAGATTAAAGCACCTGGTATTCCCAGGCAGTCTCCCATCCATGTACTAACCAGGCCCAAACCTGTTAATATTCAGAGATCGGGCATTGACTCTATTTTTTGGCAAAATTATTATATACTAAGTGAAAAATGTCCAAAAAGCTTACAGCACCTGGTATTCCCAGGCGGTCTCCCATCCAAGTACTAACCAGGACCAAACCTGCTTAGCTTCCGAGATCAGACGAGATCGGGCATAGCCAGGTTGGTATGGCCGTAAGCGAAGACAGCAGCAAAGAGAGGGCTATTTAAAGACCAGCCAATCTAATCGCCAGTACATTATATAAGTAGGAAAGAAAACCCAAAAGCTTAAAGCACCTGGTAT
>NC_068417.1:49358464-49360964 GCF_023724105.1 Carassius gibelio
TGTTTAGTTTTTCTTCTGGGTTACTCTCATGGCCACTGTAACTTCAATAAACATAAATGGGTTAAGGGATAAAAACAAGATGAAAAAACTTTTATTTACTTATCGGAGTGATATAATCTGTATACAGGAGACAAACTGGGAGGAGGATAAAGTAAAGGAGATGAGAGAAGAGTGGAGAGGGGACATATACTATAATAATGGTGCAAAAAATGCAAGAGGTGTGGCAATATTATTTAAAAAAGATATTGTAGAAGGTATAAGAGAGGTGTATAAAGACCAGAGGGGAAGGATCTTGGTGGTTGAATTCATGTATAGAGATATGGATTTTAGATTAATAAATATATATGTTCCAAATATAGAAGGGGACAGGAGGGAAATTTTGAAAGAGTTAAAAGGATTGATTGTGGGGAAATGTATTATAGTGGGAGATTTTAATATAAAATGTAGCAGATTGGATGTGGGAAAGGGGGTAAAATTTAGATGGGAAAAGTCTAGGGGAATGTTGATGGAGATAATGAGAGAAAAGGGTTTAATAGATGTGTGGAGGTATGAAAATCCAGAAAAAAGAGAATTTACTAGAAGGCAGTTAAGAGAAGGTATATTAAAACAGAGTAGAATAGATTTAGTGTTAGTTGAAGAGGAAATAATTAGATACATAGACGGGATAAAACATCAGGTAAATAGTTTAAGTGATCACGATAGTGTAAGGTTCAGAATCAAGGTAGGGAGTGAGGAGGTAGGAGGAGGGATGTGGATATTGAATGCAGGGTATATCGAAGAGGAAGAATATGAGATACAGATGATGGATCTATTAAATAGGGAAGAAGAGAAGATAGATGAGTATACAAGAGACGGTGGATTAGAGGGTACAATAGCGGAGAGATGGGAGGAAATAAAGGATCAAATTAAGTTAATTAGTATAAAATACAGTAAGAAAAGAAGAGGAAAGATGAAGAAGGAGGAAATTATGCTTAGAGAAAGATTGAGAGAGGAGTTAGTTAAGGCTGAAGATGAAGAAGGATACAGTATGGAAAAATATATAGAGGTTAAGATGGCGCTAGAAAAATATGAAAGAGAGAAATGCAGAGGAGCTATTTTACGAAGCAAGGCAAAATATGCATTAGAAGGTGAGAAATGCACAGGGTATTTTTTAGGGCTAGAGAAAAGGAGACAAAGTAAGACATATATAAATGAAATAAATACAAAAGAGGGCAAAACAACCAAAGACTATGTAGAGATTTTGGAGAGAGTTCAAGAATTCTATGGAGAATTATATAAGAGAGGAGAAGTGGATGAGAGAAGTATAGATGGAGTATTAGAAAGTGTAGAAAATATTCTAAATAAGGAGGATGCAGAGTGGTGTGATAGAGAGATAGATGAGAAGGAAGTAGAAGCGGCAATAGGGGGGTTGAAAAGTGGAAAAAGTCCAGGGAGTGATGGGATTGGTATTGAATGGTATAAAACATATAGAGAAGAGGTAGCACCGATTTTAGTTAAAGTGTTCAAGGAGATGGAAAGAACAGGGATGGTGCAAGATAGAATGGTAGAGGGAGTGATAGCTCTGGTGTATAAGAAGGGGAATAGGTTGAATATAGAGAACTATAGACCAATCAGTCTATTAAATGTGGATTATAAAATACTGACTAAAGTTTTAGCGAACAGAGTGAAAAAAGTGATTGGAAGTATAGTGCAACCAACACAAAGTTACAGCATACCAGGCAGGGATATAGCAGACACGATAGGGACAGTTAGGGATGTGATAGAGTACATGAAACGAGATAAGAAGGGAGGAATAGTATTAGGGATAGATTGGAATAAAGCATTCGATAGGGTAGAACACAAATACTTATTTAAGGTATTAGAGAAGTTTGGATTTGGAAGTAGAATGATAGGGTGGGTGAAGAGACTATATGAGAAGGCAAAAAGTTGCATAAAAATAAATGGAGTATTAACAGACAGGTTTAAGATAGGAAGGTCAGTGAGACAGGGCTGTCCCCTGTCTGCATTATTATATGCAATTTCAGTAGAGCCTCTAGCCACTCTAATCAAGAGGGATAGAAGGGTAGTTGGTATTGAGTTGCCATATGGAGGAATGTGTACTATAAACCAATATGCAGATGACACTACAATTACAGTGAGGGAAGGAAACAGTGTAAAAAGAGTTTTAGAGATAGTAAAGATGTTTGGGAAGGCATCAGGGGCAAAAATAAATGTAGATAAATCTGAATTAATGTATATAGGGGAGGTAGAGAGAGTAGAGGTAGGGATAAGAGTGGAGGAAAAATATATGAAAGTATTAGGGGTATATTTAGGGGTCGAAAGCAAAGAGGCAAGAGATGTGACCTGGACTGGGGTAATTAATAAAATAAGAACAGTAAGTGCAACATGGAAAGGGAGGAAATTAAAGTTAAATGGGAAAGTAATAGTAGTAAATAGCCTGCTGTTGTCAGTTTGTGTTTATGTAATGAGTGTAATGGAAATGCCAGGGTGGGTGATGAAT
>NC_068417.1:49862887-49867887 GCF_023724105.1 Carassius gibelio
GTACATTATATAAGTAGGAAAGAAAACCCAAAAGCTTAAAGCACCTGGTATTCCCAGGCAGTCTCTCATCAAAGTACTAACCAGACCTAAACCTGCTAAGATTCAGAGATCGGGCATTGACTCTTTTTTTTTTTTTTTTTTTTTTTTTTAAATGAAAGATTATTATATAATTCGTGAAATTTTCCAAAAAGATTAAAGCACCTGGTATTCCCAGGCAGTCTCCCATCCATGTACTAACCAGGCCCAAACCTGCAAATATTCAGAGATCGGGCATTGACTCTATTTTTTGGCAAAATTATTATATACTAAGTGAAAAATGTCCAAAAAGCTTACAGCACCTGGTATTCCCAGGCAGTCTCCCATCCATGTACTAACCAGGCCCAAACCTGCTAATATTCAGAGATTGGCATTGACTCTATTTTTTGGCAAAATTATTATATACTAAGTGAAAAATTTCCAAAAAGCTTACAGCACCTGGTATTCCCAGGCGATCTCCCATCCAAGTACTAACCAGGCCCAAACCTGCTTAGCTTCCGAGATCAGACGAGATCGGGCATAGCCAGGTTGGTATGGCCGTAAGCGAAGTCTACTGCAAAGAGAGGGCTATTTAAAGAACAGCCAATCTTATCGCCAGTACATTATATAAGTAGTAAAGAAAACCCAAAAGCTTAAAGCACCTGGTATTCCTAGGCAGTCTCTCATCAAAGTACTAACCAGACCTAAACCTGCTAAGATTCAGAGATCGGGCATTGACTCTATTTTTTGGCAAAATTATTATAAACTAAGTGAAAAATGTCCAAAAAGTTTACAGCACCTGGTATTCCCAGGCGGTCTCCCATCAAAGTACTAACCAGGCCCAAACCTGCTTAGCTTCCGAGATCGGACGAGATCGGGCATAGCCAGGTTGGTATGGCCGTAAGCGAAGTCTGTTGCAAAGAGAGGGCTATTTAAAGACCAGCCAATCTTATCGCCAGTACATTATATAAGTAGGAAAGAAAGCCCAAAAGCTTAAAGCACCTGGTATTCCTAGGCAGTCTCTCATCAAAGTACTAACCAGACCTAAACCTGCTAAGATTCAGAGATCGGGCATTGACTCTTTTTTTTTTTTTAATGAAAGATTATTATATAATTCGTGAAATTTTCCAAAAAGATTAAAGCACCTGGTATTCCCAGGCTGTCTCCCATCCATGTACTAACCAGGCCCAAACCTGCAAATATTCAGAGATCGGGCATTGACTTTTTTTTGGCAAAATTATTATATACTAAGTGAAAAATGTCCAAAAAGCTTACAGCACCTGGTATTCAATCAATCAATCAATCACCTTTATTTATATAGTGCTTTAAACAAAATACATTGCGTCAAAGCACTGAACAACATTCATTAGGAAAACAGTGTCTCAATAATGCAAAATTATAATTAAAGGCAGTATATTCCCAGGCAGTCTCCCATCCATGTACTAAACAGGCCCAAACCTGCTAATATTCAGAGATCAGGCACTGACTCTATTTTTTGGCAAAATTATTATATACTAAGTGAAAAATGTCCAAAAAGCACCTAGAAAGGACCTCTACTGCCCTGAAAGACAGCGGAGACCAGGACAACTAGAGCCCCAGATACAGATCCCCTGTAAAGACCTTGTCTCAGAGGAGCACCAGGACAAGACCACAGGAAACAGATGATTCTTCTGCACAATCTGACTTTGCTGCAGCCTGGAATTGAACTACTGGTTTTCGTCTGGTCAGAGGAGAACTGACCCCCCAACTGAGCCTGGTTTCTCCCAAGGTTTTTTTCTCCATTCTGTCACCGATGGAGTTTCGGTTCCTTGCCGCTGTCGCCTCTGGCTTGCTTAGTTGGGGTCACTTCATCTACAGCGATATCATTGACTTGATTGCAAATAAAAACAGACACTATTTCAACTGAACAGAGATGACATAGCTGAATTCAATGATGAACTGCCTTTAACTATCATTTTGCATTATTGAGACACTGTTTTCCAAATGAATGTTGTTCAGTGCTTTGACACAATGTATTTTGTTTAAAGCACTATATAAATAAAGGTGATTGATTGATTGATTGAAGAGAGGGCTATTTAAAGAACAGCCAATCTTATCGCCAGTACATTATATAAGTAGGAAAGAAAACCCAAAAGCTTAAAGCACCTGGTATTCCTAGGCAGTCTCTCATACAAGTACTAACCAGACCTAAACCTGCTAAGATTCAGAGATCGGGCATTGACTCTTTTTTTTTTTTTTTTTTTTTTTTTTAAATGAAAGATTATTATATAATTCGTGAAATTTTCCAAAAAGATTAAAGCACCTGATATTCCCAGGCAGTCTCCCATCCATGTACTAACCAGGCCCAAACCTGCAAATATTCAGAGATCGGGCATTGACTCTATTTTTTGGCAAAATTATTATATACTAAGTGAAAAATGTCCAAAAAGCTTACAGCACCTGGTATTCCCAGGCAGTCTCCCATCCATGTACTAACCAGGCCCAAACCTGCTAATATTCAGAGATTGGCATTGACTCTATTTTTTGGCAAAATTATTATATACTAAGTGAAAAATTTCCAAAAAGCTTACAGCACCTGGTATTCCCAGGCGGTCTCCCATCCAAGTACTAACCAGGCCCAAACCTGCTTAGCTTCCGAGATCAGACGAGATCAGGCATAGCCAGGATGGTATGGCCGTAAGCGAAGTCTGCTGCAAAGAGAGGGCTATTTAAAGACCAGCCAATCTTATCGCCAGTACATTATATAAGTAGGAATGAAAACCCAAAAGCTTAAAGCACCTGGTATTCCTAGGCAGTCTCTCATCAAAGTACTAATCAGACCTAAACCTGCTAAGATTCAGAGATCGGGCATTGACTCTTTTTTTTTTTTTATGAAAGATTATTATATAATTTGTGAAATTTTCCAAAAAGATTAAAACACCTGGTATTCCCAGGCAGTCTCCCATCCATGTACTAAGCAGGCCCAAACCTGCTAATATTCAGAGATCAGGCATTGACTCTATTTTTTGGCAAAATTATTATATACTAAGTGAAAAATGTCCAAAAAGCTTACAGCACCTGGTATTCCCAGGCGGTCTCACATCCAAGTACTAACCAGGACCAAACCTGCTTAGCTTCCGAGATCAGACGAGATTGGGCATAGCCAGGTTGGTATGGCCGTAAGCGAAGTCTGCTGCAAAGAGAGGGCTATTTAAAGACCAGCCGATCTTATCGCCAGTACATTATATAAGTAGGAAAGAAAACCCAAAAGCTTAAAGCACCTGGTATTCCCAGGCAGTCTCTCATCAAAGTACTAACCAGACCTAAACCTGCTAAGATTCAGAGATCGGGCATTGACTCTATTTTTTGGCAAAATTATTATATACTAAGTGAAAAATGTCCAAAAAGCTTACAGCACCTGGTATTCCCAGGCGATCTCCCATCCAAGTACTAACCAGGCCCAAACCTGCTTAGCTTCCGAGATCAGACGAGATCGGGCATAGCCAGGTTGGTATGGCCGTAAGCGAAGTCTGCTGCAAAGAGAGGGCTATTTAAAGAACAGCCAATCTTATCGCCAGTACATTATATAAGTAGTAAAGAAAACCCAAAAGCTTAAAGCACCTGGTATTCCTAGGCAGTCTCTCATCAAAGTACTAACCAGACCTAAACCTGCTAAGATTCAGAGATCGGGCATTGACTCTTTTTTTTTTTTTAATGAAAGATTATTATATAATTCGTGAACTTTTCCAAAAATATTAAAACACCTGGTATTCCCAGGCAGTCTCCTATCCATGTACTAAGCAGGCCCAAACCTGCTAATATTCAGAGATCAGGCATTGACTCTATTTTTTGGCAAAATTATTATATACTAAGTGAAAAATGTCCAAAAAGCTTACAGCACCTGGTATTCCCAGGCGGTCTCCCATCCAAGTACTAACAAGGCCCAAACCTGCTTAGCTTACGAGATCAGACGAGATCCGGCATAGCCAGGTTGGTATGGCCGTAAGCGAAGTCTGCTGCAAAGAGAGGGCTATTTAAAGACCAGCCAATCTTATCGCCAGTACATTATTTAAGTAGGAAAGAAAACCCAAAAGCTTAAAGCACCTGGTATTCCTAGGCAGTCTCTCATCAAAGTACTAACCAGACCTAAACCTGCTAAGATTCAGAGATCGGGCATTGACTCTTTTTTTTTTTTTTTTTTTTTTTTTAAATGAAAGATTATTATATAATTCGTGAAATTTTCCAAAAAGATTAAAGCACCTGGTATTCCCAGGCAGTCTCCCATCCATGTACTAACCAGGCCCAAACCTGCAAATATTCAGAGATCGGGCATTGACTCTATTTTTTGGCAAAATTATTATATACTAAGTGAAAAATGTCCAAAAAGCTTACAGCACCTGGTATTCCCAGGCAGTCTCCCATCCATGTACTAACCAGGCCCAAACCTGCTAATATTCAGAGATCAGGCATTGACTCTATTTTTTGGCAAAATTATTATATACTAAGTGAAAAATTTCCAAAAAGCTTACAGCACCTGGTATTCCCAGGCGGTCTCCCATCCAAGTACTAACCAGGCCCAAACCTGCTTAGCTTCCGAGATCAGACGAGATCAGGCATAGCCAGGATGGTATGGCCGTAAGCGAAGTCTGCTGCAAAGAGAGGGCTATTTAAAGACCAGCCAATCTTATCGCCAGTACATTATATAAGTAGGAATGAAAACCCAAAAGCTTAAAGCACCTGGTATTCCTAGGCAGTCTCTCATCAAAGTACTAATCAGACCTAAACCTGCTAAGATTCAGAGATCGGGCATTGACTCTTTTTTTTTTTTTTTTTATGAAAGATTATTATATAATTCGTGAAATTTTCCAAAAAGATTAAAACACCTGGTATTCCCAGGCAGTCTCCCATCCATGTACTAAGCAGGCCCAAACCTGCTAATATTCAGAGATCAGGCATTGACTCTATTTTTTGGCAAAATTATTATATACTAAGTGAAAAATGTCCAA
>NC_068417.1:49870387-49872887 GCF_023724105.1 Carassius gibelio
TTAAAATGAAAGATTATTATATAATTCGTGAAATTTTCCAAAAAGATTAAAGCACCTGGTATTCCCAGGCAGTCTCCCATCCATGTACTAACCAGGCCCAAACCTGCAAATATTCAGAGATCGGGCATTGACTCTATTTTTTGGCAAAATTATTATATACTAAGTGAAAAATGTCCAAAAAGCTTACAGCACCTGGTATTCCCAGGCAGTCTCCCATCCATGTACTAACCAGGCCCAAACCTGCTAATATTCAGAGATTGGCATTGACTCTATTTTTTGGCAAAATTATTATATACTAAGTGAAAAATTTCCAAAAAGCTTACAGCACCTGGTATTCCCAGGCGATCTCCCATCCAAGTACTAACCAGGCCCAAACCTGCTTAGCTTCCGAGATCAGACGAGATCGGGCATAGCCAGGTTGGTATGGCCGTAAGCGAAGTCTACTGCAAAGAGAGGGCTATTTAAAGAACAGCCAATCTTATCGCCAGTACATTATATAAGTAGTAAAGAAAACCCAAAAGCTTAAAGCACCTGGTATTCCTAGGCAGTCTCTCATCAAAGTACTAACCAGACCTAAACCTGCTAAGATTCAGAGATCGGGCATTGACTCTATTTTTTGGCAAAATTATTATAAACTAAGTGAAAAATGTCCAAAAAGTTTACAGCACCTGGTATTCCCAGGCGGTCTCCCATCAAAGTACTAACCAGGCCCAAACCTGCTTAGCTTCCGAGATCGGACGAGATCGGGCATAGCCAGGTTGGTATGGCCGTAAGCGAAGTCTGTTGCAAAGAGAGGGCTATTTAAAGACCAGCCAATCTTATCGCCAGTACATTATATAAGTAGGAAAGAAAGCCCAAAAGCTTAAAGCACCTGGTATTCCTAGGCAGTCTCTCATCAAAGTACTAACCAGACCTAAACCTGCTAAGATTCAGAGATCGGGCATTGACTCTTTTTTTTTTTTTAATGAAAGATTATTATATAATTCGTGAAATTTTCCAAAAAGATTAAAGCACCTGGTATTCCCAGGCTGTCTCCCATCCATGTACTAACCAGGCCCAAACCTGCAAATATTCAGAGATCGGGCATTGACTTTTTTTTGGCAAAATTATTATATACTAAGTGAAAAATGTCCAAAAAGCTTACAGCACCTGGTATTCAATCAATCAATCAATCACCTTTATTTATATAGTGCTTTAAACAAAATACATTGCGTCAAAGCACTGAACAACATTCATTAGGAAAACAGTGTCTCAATAATGCAAAATTATAATTAAAGGCAGTATATTCCCAGGCAGTCTCCCATCCATGTACTAAACAGGCCCAAACCTGCTAATATTCAGAGATCAGGCACTGACTCTATTTTTTGGCAAAATTATTATATACTAAGTGAAAAATGTCCAAAAAGCACCTAGAAAGGACCTCTACTGCCCTGAAAGACAGCGGAGACCAGGACAACTAGAGCCCCAGATACAGATCCCCTGTAAAGACCTTGTCTCAGAGGAGCACCAGGACAAGACCACAGGAAACAGATGATTCTTCTGCACAATCTGACTTTGCTGCAGCCTGGAATTGAACTACTGGTTTTCGTCTGGTCAGAGGAGAACTGACCCCCCAACTGAGCCTGGTTTCTCCCAAGGTTTTTTTCTCCATTCTGTCACCGATGGAGTTTCGGTTCCTTGCCGCTGTCGCCTCTGGCTTGCTTAGTTGGGGTCACTTCATCTACAGCGATATCATTGACTTGATTGCAAATAAAAACAGACACTATTTCAACTGAACAGAGATGACATAGCTGAATTCAATGATGAACTGCCTTTAACTATCATTTTGCATTATTGAGACACTGTTTTCCAAATGAATGTTGTTCAGTGCTTTGACACAATGTATTTTGTTTAAAGCACTATATAAATAAAGGTGATTGATTGATTGATTGAAGAGAGGGCTATTTAAAGAACAGCCAATCTTATCGCCAGTACATTATATAAGTAGGAAAGAAAACCCAAAAGCTTAAAGCACCTGGTATTCCTAGGCAGTCTCTCATACAAGTACTAACCAGACCTAAACCTGCTAAGATTCAGAGATCGGGCATTGACTCTTTTTTTTTTTTTTTTTTTTTTTTTTAAATGAAAGATTATTATATAATTCGTGAAATTTTCCAAAAAGATTAAAGCACCTGATATTCCCAGGCAGTCTCCCATCCATGTACTAACCAGGCCCAAACCTGCAAATATTCAGAGATCGGGCATTGACTCTATTTTTTGGCAAAATTATTATATACTAAGTGAAAAATGTCCAAAAAGCTTACAGCACCTGGTATTCCCAGGCAGTCTCCCATCCATGTACTAACCAGGCCCAAACCTGCTAATATTCAGAGATCAGGCATTGACTCTATTTTTTGGCAAAATTATTATATACTAAGTGAAAAATTTCCAAAAAGCTTACAGCACCTGGTATTCCCAGGCGGTCTCCCATCCAAGTACTAACCAGGCCCAAACCTGCTTA
>NC_068417.1:49877887-49887887 GCF_023724105.1 Carassius gibelio
TTTTTTGGCAAAATTATTATATACTAAGTGAAAAATGTCCAAAAAGCTTACAGCACCTGGTATTCCCAGGCAGTCTCCCATCCATGTACTAACCAGGCCCAAACCTGCTAATATTCAGAGATTGGCATTGACTCTATTTTTTGGCAAAATTATTATATACTAAGTGAAAAATTTCCAAAAAGCTTACAGCACCTGGTATTCCCAGGCGATCTCCCATCCAAGTACTAACCAGGCCCAAACCTGCTTAGCTTCCGAGATCAGACGAGATCGGGCATAGCCAGGTTGGTATGGCCGTAAGCGAAGTCTACTGCAAAGAGAGGGCTATTTAAAGAACAGCCAATCTTATCGCCAGTACATTATATAAGTAGTAAAGAAAACCCAAAAGCTTAAAGCACCTGGTATTCCTAGGCAGTCTCTCATCAAAGTACTAACCAGACCTAAACCTGCTAAGATTCAGAGATCGGGCATTGACTCTATTTTTTGGCAAAATTATTATAAACTAAGTGAAAAATGTCCAAAAAGTTTACAGCACCTGGTATTCCCAGGCGGTCTCCCATCAAAGTACTAACCAGGCCCAAACCTGCTTAGCTTCCGAGATCGGACGAGATCGGGCATAGCCAGGTTGGTATGGCCGTAAGCGAAGTCTGTTGCAAAGAGAGGGCTATTTAAAGACCAGCCAATCTTATCGCCAGTACATTATATAAGTAGGAAAGAAAGCCCAAAAGCTTAAAGCACCTGGTATTCCTAGGCAGTCTCTCATCAAAGTACTAACCAGACCTAAACCTGCTAAGATTCAGAGATCGGGCATTGACTCTTTTTTTTTTTTTAATGAAAGATTATTATATAATTCGTGAAATTTTCCAAAAAGATTAAAGCACCTGGTATTCCCAGGCTGTCTCCCATCCATGTACTAACCAGGCCCAAACCTGCAAATATTCAGAGATCGGGCATTGACTTTTTTTTGGCAAAATTATTATATACTAAGTGAAAAATGTCCAAAAAGCTTACAGCACCTGGTATTCAATCAATCAATCAATCACCTTTATTTATATAGTGCTTTAAACAAAATACATTGCGTCAAAGCACTGAACAACATTCATTAGGAAAACAGTGTCTCAATAATGCAAAATTATAATTAAAGGCAGTATATTCCCAGGCAGTCTCCCATCCATGTACTAAACAGGCCCAAACCTGCTAATATTCAGAGATCAGGCACTGACTCTATTTTTTGGCAAAATTATTATATACTAAGTGAAAAATGTCCAAAAAGCACCTAGAAAGGACCTCTACTGCCCTGAAAGACAGCGGAGACCAGGACAACTAGAGCCCCAGATACAGATCCCCTGTAAAGACCTTGTCTCAGAGGAGCACCAGGACAAGACCACAGGAAACAGATGATTCTTCTGCACAATCTGACTTTGCTGCAGCCTGGAATTGAACTACTGGTTTTCGTCTGGTCAGAGGAGAACTGACCCCCCAACTGAGCCTGGTTTCTCCCAAGGTTTTTTTCTCCATTCTGTCACCGATGGAGTTTCGGTTCCTTGCCGCTGTCGCCTCTGGCTTGCTTAGTTGGGGTCACTTCATCTACAGCGATATCATTGACTTGATTGCAAATAAAAACAGACACTATTTCAACTGAACAGAGATGACATAGCTGAATTCAATGATGAACTGCCTTTAACTATCATTTTGCATTATTGAGACACTGTTTTCCAAATGAATGTTGTTCAGTGCTTTGACACAATGTATTTTGTTTAAAGCACTATATAAATAAAGGTGATTGATTGATTGATTGAAGAGAGGGCTATTTAAAGAACAGCCAATCTTATCGCCAGTACATTATATAAGTAGGAAAGAAAACCCAAAAGCTTAAAGCACCTGGTATTCCTAGGCAGTCTCTCATACAAGTACTAACCAGACCTAAACCTGCTAAGATTCAGAGATCGGGCATTGACTCTTTTTTTTTTTTTTTTTTTTTTTTTTAAATGAAAGATTATTATATAATTCGTGAAATTTTCCAAAAAGATTAAAGCACCTGATATTCCCAGGCAGTCTCCCATCCATGTACTAACCAGGCCCAAACCTGCAAATATTCAGAGATCGGGCATTGACTCTATTTTTTGGCAAAATTATTATATACTAAGTGAAAAATGTCCAAAAAGCTTACAGCACCTGGTATTCCCAGGCAGTCTCCCATCCATGTACTAACCAGGCCCAAACCTGCTAATATTCAGAGATTGGCATTGACTCTATTTTTTGGCAAAATTATTATATACTAAGTGAAAAATTTCCAAAAAGCTTACAGCACCTGGTATTCCCAGGCGGTCTCCCATCCAAGTACTAACCAGGCCCAAACCTGCTTAGCTTCCGAGATCAGACGAGATCAGGCATAGCCAGGATGGTATGGCCGTAAGCGAAGTCTGCTGCAAAGAGAGGGCTATTTAAAGACCAGCCAATCTTATCGCCAGTACATTATATAAGTAGGAATGAAAACCCAAAAGCTTAAAGCACCTGGTATTCCTAGGCAGTCTCTCATCAAAGTACTAATCAGACCTAAACCTGCTAAGATTCAGAGATCGGGCATTGACTCTTTTTTTTTTTTTATGAAAGATTATTATATAATTTGTGAAATTTTCCAAAAAGATTAAAACACCTGGTATTCCCAGGCAGTCTCCCATCCATGTACTAAGCAGGCCCAAACCTGCTAATATTCAGAGATCAGGCATTGACTCTATTTTTTGGCAAAATTATTATATACTAAGTGAAAAATGTCCAAAAAGCTTACAGCACCTGGTATTCCCAGGCGGTCTCACATCCAAGTACTAACCAGGACCAAACCTGCTTAGCTTCCGAGATCAGACGAGATTGGGCATAGCCAGGTTGGTATGGCCGTAAGCGAAGTCTGCTGCAAAGAGAGGGCTATTTAAAGACCAGCCGATCTTATCGCCAGTACATTATATAAGTAGGAAAGAAAACCCAAAAGCTTAAAGCACCTGGTATTCCCAGGCAGTCTCTCATCAAAGTACTAACCAGACCTAAACCTGCTAAGATTCAGAGATCGGGCATTGACTCTATTTTTTGGCAAAATTATTATATACTAAGTGAAAAATGTCCAAAAAGCTTACAGCACCTGGTATTCCCAGGCGATCTCCCATCCAAGTACTAACCAGGCCCAAACCTGCTTAGCTTCCGAGATCAGACGAGATCGGGCATAGCCAGGTTGGTATGGCCGTAAGCGAAGTCTGCTGCAAAGAGAGGGCTATTTAAAGAACAGCCAATCTTATCGCCAGTACATTATATAAGTAGTAAAGAAAACCCAAAAGCTTAAAGCACCTGGTATTCCTAGGCAGTCTCTCATCAAAGTACTAACCAGACCTAAACCTGCTAAGATTCAGAGATCGGGCATTGACTCTTTTTTTTTTTTTAATGAAAGATTATTATATAATTCGTGAACTTTTCCAAAAATATTAAAACACCTGGTATTCCCAGGCAGTCTCCTATCCATGTACTAAGCAGGCCCAAACCTGCTAATATTCAGAGATCAGGCATTGACTCTATTTTTTGGCAAAATTATTATATACTAAGTGAAAAATGTCCAAAAAGCTTACAGCACCTGGTATTCCCAGGCGGTCTCCCATCCAAGTACTAACAAGGCCCAAACCTGCTTAGCTTACGAGATCAGACGAGATCCGGCATAGCCAGGTTGGTATGGCCGTAAGCGAAGTCTGCTGCAAAGAGAGGGCTATTTAAAGACCAGCCAATCTTATCGCCAGTACATTATTTAAGTAGGAAAGAAAACCCAAAAGCTTAAAGCACCTGGTATTCCTAGGCAGTCTCTCATCAAAGTACTAACCAGACCTAAACCTGCTAAGATTCAGAGATCGGGCATTGACTCTTTTTTTTTTTTTTTTTTTTTTTTAAATGAAAGATTATTATATAATTCGTGAAATTTTCCAAAAAGATTAAAGCACCTGGTATTCCCAGGCAGTCTCCCATCCATGTACTAACCAGGCCCAAACCTGCAAATATTCAGAGATCGGGCATTGACTCTATTTTTTGGCAAAATTATTATATACTAAGTGAAAAATGTCCAAAAAGCTTACAGCACCTGGTATTCCCAGGCAGTCTCCCATCCATGTACTAACCAGGCCCAAACCTGCTAATATTCAGAGATCAGGCATTGACTCTATTTTTTGGCAAAATTATTATATACTAAGTGAAAAATTTCCAAAAAGCTTACAGCACCTGGTATTCCCAGGCGGTCTCCCATCCAAGTACTAACCAGGCCCAAACCTGCTTAGCTTCCGAGATCAGACGAGATCAGGCATAGCCAGGATGGTATGGCCGTAAGCGAAGTCTGCTGCAAAGAGAGGGCTATTTAAAGACCAGCCAATCTTATCGCCAGTACATTATATAAGTAGGAATGAAAACCCAAAAGCTTAAAGCACCTGGTATTCCTAGGCAGTCTCTCATCAAAGTACTAATCAGACCTAAACCTGCTAAGATTCAGAGATCGGGCATTGACTCTTTTTTTTTTTTTTTTTATGAAAGATTATTATATAATTCGTGAAATTTTCCAAAAAGATTAAAACACCTGGTATTCCCAGGCAGTCTCCCATCCATGTACTAAGCAGGCCCAAACCTGCTAATATTCAGAGATCAGGCATTGACTCTATTTTTTGGCAAAATTATTATATACTAAGTGAAAAATGTCCAAAAAGCTTACAGCACCTGGTATTCCCAGGCGGTCTCCCATCCAAGTACTAACCAGGACAAAACCTGCTTAGCTTCCGAGATCAGACGAGATTGGGCATAACCAGGTTTGTATGGCCGTAAGCGAAGTCTGCTGCAAAGAGAGGGCTATTTAAAGACCAGCCGATCTTATCGCCAGTACATTATATAAGTAGGAAAGAAAACCCAAAAGCTTAAAGCACCTGGTATTCCCAGGCAGTCTCTCATCAAAGTACTAACCAGACCTAAACCTGCTAAGATTCAGAGATCGGGCATTGACTCTATTTTTTGGCAAAATTATTATATACTAAGTGAAAAATGTCCAAAAAGCTTACAGCACCTGGTATTCCCAGGCGATCTCCCATCCAAGTACTAACCAGGCCCAAACCTGCTTAGCTTCCGAGATCAGACGAGATCGGGCATAGCCAGGTTGGTATGGCCGTAAGCGAAGTCTACTGCAAAGAGAGGGCTATTTAAAGAACAGCCAATCTTATCGCCAGTACATTATATAAGTAGTAAAGAAAACCCAAAAGCTTAAAGCACCTGGTATTCCTAGGCAGTCTCTCATCAAAGTACTAACCAGACCTAAACCTGCTAAGATTCAGAGATCGGGCATTGACTCTATTTTTTGGCAAAATTATTATAAACTAAGTGAAAAATGTCCAAAAAGTTTACAGCACCTGGTATTCCCAGGCGGTCTCCCATCAAAGTACTAACCAGGCCCAAACCTGCTTAGCTTCCGAGATCGGACGAGATCGGGCATAGCCAGGTTGGTATGGCCGTAAGCGAAGTCTGTTGCAAAGAGAGGGCTATTTAAAGACCAGCCAATCTTATCGCCAGTACATTATATAAGTAGGAAAGAAAGCCCAAAAGCTTAAAGCACCTGGTATTCCTAGGCAGTCTCTCATCAAAGTACTAACCAGACCTAAACCTGCTAAGATTCAGAGATCGGGCATTGACTCTTTTTTTTTTTTTTATGAAAGATTATTATATAATTCGTGAAATTTTCCAAAAAGATTAAAGCACCTGGTATTCCCAGGCTGTCTCCCATCCATGTACTAACCAGGCCCAAACCTGCAAATATTCAGAGATCGGGCATTGACTTTTTTTTGGCAAAATTATTATATACTAAGTGAAAAATGTCCAAAAAGCTTACAGCACCTGGTATTCAATCAATCAATCAATCACCTTTATTTATATAGTGCTTTAAACAAAATACATTGCGTCAAAGCACTGAACAACATTCATTAGGAAAACAGTGTCTCAATAATGCAAAATTATAATTAAAGGCAGTATATTCCCAGGCAGTCTCCCATCCATGTACTAAACAGGCCCAAACCTGCTAATATTCAGAGATCAGGCACTGACTCTATTTTTTGGCAAAATTATTATATACTAAGTGAAAAATGTCCAAAAAGCACCTAGAAAGGACCTCTACTGCCCTGAAAGACAGCGGAGACCAGGACAACTAGAGCCCCAGATACAGATCCCCTGTAAAGACCTTGTCTCAGAGGAGCACCAGGACAAGACCACAGGAAACAGATGATTCTTCTGCACAATCTGACTTTGCTGCAGCCTGGAATTGAACTACTGGTTTTCGTCTGGTCAGAGGAGAACTGACCCCCCAACTGAGCCTGGTTTCTCCCAAGGTTTTTTTCTCCATTCTGTCACCGATGGAGTTTCGGTTCCTTGCCGCTGTCGCCTCTGGCTTGCTTAGTTGGGGTCACTTCATCTACAGCGATATCATTGACTTGATTGCAAATAAAAACAGACACTATTTCAACTGAACAGAGATGACATAGCTGAATTCAATGATGAACTGCCTTTAACTATCATTTTGCATTATTGAGACACTGTTTTCCAAAATGAATGTTGTTCAGTGCTTTGACGCAATGTATTTTGTTTAAAGCACTATATAAATAAAGGTGATTGATTGATTGATTGAAGAGAGGGCTATTTAAAGAACAGCCAATCTTATCGCCAGTACATTATATAAGTAGGAAAGAAAACCCAAAAGCTTAAAGCACCTGGTATTCCTAGGCAGTCTCTCATACAAGTACTAACCAGACCTAAACCTGCTAAGATTCAGAGATCGGGCATTGACTCTTTTTTTTTTTTTTTTTTTTTTTTAATGAAAGATTATTATATAATTCGTGAAATTTTCCAAAAAGATTAAAGCACCTGGTATTCCCAGGCAGTCTCCCATCCAAGTACTAACCAGGCCCAAACCTGCTTAGCTTCCGAGATCAGACGAGATCAGGCATAGCCAGGTTGGTATGGCCGTAAGCGAAGTCTGCTGCAAAGAGAGGGCTATTTAAAGACCAGCCAATCTTATCGCCAGTACATTATATAAGTAGGAAAGAAAACCCAAAAGCTTAAAGCACCTGGTATTCCCAGGCAGTCTCTCATCAAAGTACTAACCAGACCTAAACCTGCTAAGATTCAGAGATCGGGCATTGACTCTTTTTTTTTTTTTTTTTTTTTTTTTAAAATGAAAGATTATTATATAATTCGTGAAATTTTCCAAAAAGATTAAAGCACCTGGTATTCCCAGGCAGTCTCCCATCCATGTACTAACCAGGCCCAAACCTGCAAATATTCAGAGATCGGGCATTGACTCTATTTTTTGGCAAAATTATTATATACTAAGTGAAAAATGTCCAAAAAGCTTACAGCACCTGGTATTCCCAGGCAGTCTCCCATCCATGTACTAACCAGGCCCAAACCTGCTAATATTCAGAGATTGGCATTGACTCTATTTTTTGGCAAAATTATTATATACTAAGTGAAAAATTTCCAAAAAGCTTACAGCACCTGGTATTCCCAGGCGATCTCCCATCCAAGTACTAACCAGGCCCAAACCTGCTTAGCTTCCGAGATCAGACGAGATCGGGCATAGCCAGGTTGGTATGGCCGTAAGCGAAGTCTACTGCAAAGAGAGGGCTATTTAAAGAACAGCCAATCTTATCGCCAGTACATTATATAAGTAGTAAAGAAAACCCAAAAGCTTAAAGCACCTGGTATTCCTAGGCAGTCTCTCATCAAAGTACTAACCAGACCTAAACCTGCTAAGATTCAGAGATCGGGCATTGACTCTATTTTTTGGCAAAATTATTATAAACTAAGTGAAAAATGTCCAAAAAGTTTACAGCACCTGGTATTCCCAGGCGGTCTCCCATCAAAGTACTAACCAGGCCCAAACCTGCTTAGCTTCCGAGATCGGACGAGATCGGGCATAGCCAGGTTGGTATGGCCGTAAGCGAAGTCTGTTGCAAAGAGAGGGCTATTTAAAGACCAGCCAATCTTATCGCCAGTACATTATATAAGTAGGAAAGAAAGCCCAAAAGCTTAAAGCACCTGGTATTCCTAGGCAGTCTCTCATCAAAGTACTAACCAGACCTAAACCTGCTAAGATTCAGAGATCGGGCATTGACTCTTTTTTTTTTTTTAATGAAAGATTATTATATAATTCGTGAAATTTTCCAAAAAGATTAAAGCACCTGGTATTCCCAGGCTGTCTCCCATCCATGTACTAACCAGGCCCAAACCTGCAAATATTCAGAGATCGGGCATTGACTTTTTTTTGGCAAAATTATTATATACTAAGTGAAAAATGTCCAAAAAGCTTACAGCACCTGGTATTCAATCAATCAATCAATCACCTTTATTTATATAGTGCTTTAAACAAAATACATTGCGTCAAAGCACTGAACAACATTCATTAGGAAAACAGTGTCTCAATAATGCAAAATTATAATTAAAGGCAGTATATTCCCAGGCAGTCTCCCATCCATGTACTAAACAGGCCCAAACCTGCTAATATTCAGAGATCAGGCACTGACTCTATTTTTTGGCAAAATTATTATATACTAAGTGAAAAATGTCCAAAAAGCACCTAGAAAGGACCTCTACTGCCCTGAAAGACAGCGGAGACCAGGACAACTAGAGCCCCAGATACAGATCCCCTGTAAAGACCTTGTCTCAGAGGAGCACCAGGACAAGACCACAGGAAACAGATGATTCTTCTGCACAATCTGACTTTGCTGCAGCCTGGAATTGAACTACTGGTTTTCGTCTGGTCAGAGGAGAACTGACCCCCCAACTGAGCCTGGTTTCTCCCAAGGTTTTTTTCTCCATTCTGTCACCGATGGAGTTTCGGTTCCTTGCCGCTGTCGCCTCTGGCTTGCTTAGTTGGGGTCACTTCATCTACAGCGATATCATTGACTTGATTGCAAATAAAAACAGACACTATTTCAACTGAACAGAGATGACATAGCTGAATTCAATGATGAACTGCCTTTAACTATCATTTTGCATTATTGAGACACTGTTTTCCAAATGAATGTTGTTCAGTGCTTTGACACAATGTATTTTGTTTAAAGCACTATATAAATAAAGGTGATTGATTGATTGATTGAAGAGAGGGCTATTTAAAGAACAGCCAATCTTATCGCCAGTACATTATATAAGTAGGAAAGAAAACCCAAAAGCTTAAAGCACCTGGTATTCCTAGGCAGTCTCTCATACAAGTACTAACCAGACCTAAACCTGCTAAGATTCAGAGATCGGGCATTGACTCTTTTTTTTTTTTTTTTTTTTTTTTTTAAATGAAAGATTATTATATAATTCGTGAAATTTTCCAAAAAGATTAAAGCACCTGATATTCCCAGGCAGTCTCCCATCCATGTACTAACCAGGCCCAAACCTGCAAATATTCAGAGATCGGGCATTGACTCTATTTTTTGGCAAAATTATTATATACTAAGTGAAAAATGTCCAAAAAGCTTACAGCACCTGGTATTCCCAGGCAGTCTCCCATCCATGTACTAACCAGGCCCAAACCTGCTAATATTCAGAGATCAGGCATTGACTCTATTTTTTGGCAAAATTATTATATACTAAGTGAAAAATTTCCAAAAAGCTTACAGCACCTGGTATTCCCAGGCGGTCTCCCATCCAAGTACTAACCAGGCCCAAACCTGCTTAGCTTCCGAGATCAGACGAGATCAGGCATAGCCAGGATGGTATGGCCGTAAGCGAAGTCTGCTGCAAAGAGAGGGCTATTTAAAGACCAGCCAATCTTATCGCCAGTACATTATATAAGTAGGAATGAAAACCCAAAAGCTTAAAGCACCTGGTATTCCTAGGCAGTCTCTCATCAAAGTACTAATCAGACCTAAACCTGCTAAGATTCAGAGATCGGGCATTGACTCTTTTTTTTTTTTTTTTTATGAAAGATTATTATATAATTCGTGAAATTTTCCAAAAA
>NC_068417.1:49890387-49897887 GCF_023724105.1 Carassius gibelio
AAGTAGGAAAGAAAACCCAAAAGCTTAAAGCACCTGGTATTCCCAGGCAGTCTCTCATCAAAGTACTAACCAGACCTAAACCTGCTAAGATTCAGAGATCGGGCATTGACTCTTTTTTTTTTTTTTTTTTTTTTTTAAAATGAAAGATTATTATATAATTCGTGAAATTTTCCAAAAAGATTAAAGCACCTGGTATTCCCAGGCAGTCTCCCATCCATGTACTAACCAGGCCCAAACCTGCAAATATTCAGAGATCGGGCATTGACTCTATTTTTTGGCAAAATTATTATATACTAAGTGAAAAATGTCCAAAAAGCTTACAGCACCTGGTATTCCCAGGCAGTCTCCCATCCATGTACTAACCAGGCCCAAACCTGCTAATATTCAGAGATTGGCATTGACTCTATTTTTTGGCAAAATTATTATATACTAAGTGAAAAATTTCCAAAAAGCTTACAGCACCTGGTATTCCCAGGCGATCTCCCATCCAAGTACTAACCAGGCCCAAACCTGCTTAGCTTCCGAGATCAGACGAGATCGGGCATAGCCAGGTTGGTATGGCCGTAAGCGAAGTCTACTGCAAAGAGAGGGCTATTTAAAGAACAGCCAATCTTATCGCCAGTACATTATATAAGTAGTAAAGAAAACCCAAAAGCTTAAAGCACCTGGTATTCCTAGGCAGTCTCTCATCAAAGTACTAACCAGACCTAAACCTGCTAAGATTCAGAGATCGGGCATTGACTCTATTTTTTGGCAAAATTATTATAAACTAAGTGAAAAATGTCCAAAAAGTTTACAGCACCTGGTATTCCCAGGCGGTCTCCCATCAAAGTACTAACCAGGCCCAAACCTGCTTAGCTTCCGAGATCGGACGAGATCGGGCATAGCCAGGTTGGTATGGCCGTAAGCGAAGTCTGTTGCAAAGAGAGGGCTATTTAAAGACCAGCCAATCTTATCGCCAGTACATTATATAAGTAGGAAAGAAAGCCCAAAAGCTTAAAGCACCTGGTATTCCTAGGCAGTCTCTCATCAAAGTACTAACCAGACCTAAACCTGCTAAGATTCAGAGATCGGGCATTGACTCTTTTTTTTTTTTTAATGAAAGATTATTATATAATTCGTGAAATTTTCCAAAAAGATTAAAGCACCTGGTATTCCCAGGCTGTCTCCCATCCATGTACTAACCAGGCCCAAACCTGCAAATATTCAGAGATCGGGCATTGACTTTTTTTTGGCAAAATTATTATATACTAAGTGAAAAATGTCCAAAAAGCTTACAGCACCTGGTATTCAATCAATCAATCAATCACCTTTATTTATATAGTGCTTTAAACAAAATACATTGCGTCAAAGCACTGAACAACATTCATTAGGAAAACAGTGTCTCAATAATGCAAAATTATAATTAAAGGCAGTATATTCCCAGGCAGTCTCCCATCCATGTACTAAACAGGCCCAAACCTGCTAATATTCAGAGATCAGGCACTGACTCTATTTTTTGGCAAAATTATTATATACTAAGTGAAAAATGTCCAAAAAGCACCTAGAAAGGACCTCTACTGCCCTGAAAGACAGCGGAGACCAGGACAACTAGAGCCCCAGATACAGATCCCCTGTAAAGACCTTGTCTCAGAGGAGCACCAGGACAAGACCACAGGAAACAGATGATTCTTCTGCACAATCTGACTTTGCTGCAGCCTGGAATTGAACTACTGGTTTTCGTCTGGTCAGAGGAGAACTGACCCCCCAACTGAGCCTGGTTTCTCCCAAGGTTTTTTTCTCCATTCTGTCACCGATGGAGTTTCGGTTCCTTGCCGCTGTCGCCTCTGGCTTGCTTAGTTGGGGTCACTTCATCTACAGCGATATCATTGACTTGATTGCAAATAAAAACAGACACTATTTCAACTGAACAGAGATGACATAGCTGAATTCAATGATGAACTGCCTTTAACTATCATTTTGCATTATTGAGACACTGTTTTCCAAATGAATGTTGTTCAGTGCTTTGACACAATGTATTTTGTTTAAAGCACTATATAAATAAAGGTGATTGATTGATTGATTGAAGAGAGGGCTATTTAAAGAACAGCCAATCTTATCGCCAGTACATTATATAAGTAGGAAAGAAAACCCAAAAGCTTAAAGCACCTGGTATTCCTAGGCAGTCTCTCATACAAGTACTAACCAGACCTAAACCTGCTAAGATTCAGAGATCGGGCATTGACTCTTTTTTTTTTTTTTTTTTTTTTTTTTAAATGAAAGATTATTATATAATTCGTGAAATTTTCCAAAAAGATTAAAGCACCTGATATTCCCAGGCAGTCTCCCATCCATGTACTAACCAGGCCCAAACCTGCAAATATTCAGAGATCGGGCATTGACTCTATTTTTTGGCAAAATTATTATATACTAAGTGAAAAATGTCCAAAAAGCTTACAGCACCTGGTATTCCCAGGCAGTCTCCCATCCATGTACTAACCAGGCCCAAACCTGCTAATATTCAGAGATTGGCATTGACTCTATTTTTTGGCAAAATTATTATATACTAAGTGAAAAATTTCCAAAAAGCTTACAGCACCTGGTATTCCCAGGCGGTCTCCCATCCAAGTACTAACCAGGCCCAAACCTGCTTAGCTTCCGAGATCAGACGAGATCAGGCATAGCCAGGATGGTATGGCCGTAAGCGAAGTCTGCTGCAAAGAGAGGGCTATTTAAAGACCAGCCAATCTTATCGCCAGTACATTATATAAGTAGGAATGAAAACCCAAAAGCTTAAAGCACCTGGTATTCCTAGGCAGTCTCTCATCAAAGTACTAATCAGACCTAAACCTGCTAAGATTCAGAGATCGGGCATTGACTCTTTTTTTTTTTTATGAAAGATTATTATATAATTTGTGAAATTTTCCAAAAAGATTAAAACACCTGGTATTCCCAGGCAGTCTCCCATCCATGTACTAAGCAGGCCCAAACCTGCTAATATTCAGAGATCAGGCATTGACTCTATTTTTTGGCAAAATTATTATATACTAAGTGAAAAATGTCCAAAAAGCTTACAGCACCTGGTATTCCCAGGCGGTCTCCCATCCAAGTACTAACCAGGACCAAACCTGCTTAGCTTCCGAGATCAGACGAGATTGGGCATAGCCAGGTTGGTATGGCCGTAAGCGAAGTCTGCTGCAAAGAGAGGGCTATTTAAAGACCAGCCGATCTTATCGCCAGTACATTATATAAGTAGGAAAGAAAACCCAAAAGCTTAAAGCACCTGGTATTCCCAGGCAGTCTCTCATCAAAGTACTAACCAGACCTAAACCTGCTAAGATTCAGAGATCGGGCATTGACTCTATTTTTTGGCAAAATTATTATATACTAAGTGAAAAATGTCCAAAAAGCTTACAGCACCTGGTATTCCCAGGCGATCTCCCATCCAAGTACTAACCAGGCCCAAACCTGCTTAGCTTCCGAGATCAGACGAGATCGGGCATAGCCACGTTGGTATGGCCGTAAGCGAAGTCTGCTGCAAAGAGAGGGCTATTTAAAGAACAGCCAATCTTATCGCCAGTACATTATATAAGTAGTAAAGAAAACCCAAAAGCTTAAAGCACCTGGTATTCCTAGGCAGTCTCTCATCAAAGTACTAACCAGACCTAAACCTGCTAAGATTCAGAGATCGGGCATTGACTCTATTTTTTGGCAAAATTATTATAAACTAAGTGAAAAATGTCCAAAAAGTTTACAGCACCTGGTATTCCCAGGCGGTCTCCCATCAAAGTACTAACCAGGCCCAAACCTGCTTAGCTTCCGAGATCGGACGAGATCGGGCATAGCCAGGTTGGTATGGCCGTAAGCGAAGTCTGTTGCAAAGAGAGGGCTATTTAAAGACCAGCCAATCTTATCGCCAGTACATTATATAAGTAGGAAAGAAAGCCCAAAAGCTTAAAGCACCTGGTATTCCTAGGCAGTCTCTCATCAAAGTACTAACCAGACCTAAACCTGCTAAGATTCAGAGATCGGGCATTGACTCTTTTTTTTTTTTAATGAAAGATTATTATATAATTCGTGAAATTTTCCAAAAAGATTAAAGCACCTGGTATTCCCAGGCTGTCTCCCATCCATGTACTAACCAGGCCCAAACCTGCAAATATTCAGAGATCGGGCATTGACTTTTTTTTGGCAAAATTATTATATACTAAGTGAAAAATGTCCAAAAAGCTTACAGCACCTGGTATTCAATCAATCAATCAATCACCTTTATTTATATAGTGCTTTAAACAAAATACATTGCGTCAAAGCACTGAACAACATTCATTAGGAAAACAGTGTCTCAATAATGCAAAATTATAATTAAAGGCAGTATATTCCCAGGCAGTCTCCCATCCATGTACTAAACAGGCCCAAACCTGCTAATATTCAGAGATCAGGCACTGACTCTATTTTTTGGCAAAATTATTATATACTAAGTGAAAAATGTCCAAAAAGCACCTAGAAAGGACCTCTACTGCCCTGAAAGACAGCGGAGACCAGGACAACTAGAGCCCCAGATACAGATCCCCTGTAAAGATCTTGTCTCAGAGGAGCACCAGGACAAGACCACAGGAAACAGATGATTCTTCTGCACAATCTGACTTTGCTGCAGCCTGGAATTGAACTAATGGTTTTCGTCTGGTCAGAGGAGAACTGACCCCCCAACTGAGCCTGGTTTCTCCCAAGGTTTTTTTCTCCATTCTGTCACCGATGGAGTTTCGGTTCCTTGCCGCTGTCGCCTCTGGCTTGCTTAGTTGGGGTCACTTCATCTACAGCGATATCATTGACTTGATTGCAAATAAAAACAGACACTATTTCAACTGAACAGAGATGACATAGCTGAATTCAATGATGAACTGCCTTTAACTATCATTTTGCATTATTGAGACACTGTTTTCCAAATGAATGTTGTTCAGTGCTTTGACGCAATGTATTTTGTTTAAAGCACTATATAAATAAAGGTGATTGATTGATTGATTGAAGAGAGGGCTATTTAAAGAACAGCCAATCTTATCGCCAGTACATTATATAAGTAGGAAAGAAAACCCAAAAGCTTAAAGCACCTGGTATTCCTAGGCAGTCTCTCATACAAGTACTAACCAGACCTAAACCTGCTAAGATTCAGAGATCGGGCATTGACTCTTTTTTTTTTTTTTTTTTTTTTTTAATGAAAGATTATTATATAATTCGTGAAATTTTCCAAAAAGATTAAAGCACCTGGTATTCCCAGGCAGTCTCCCATCCATGTACTAACCAGGCCCAAACCTGCAAATATTCAGAGATCGGGCATTGACTCTATTTTTTTTTTTTTATGAAAGATTATTATATAATTCGTGAACTTTTCCAAAAAGATTAAAACACCTGGTATTCCCAGGCAGTCTCCTATCCATGTACTAAGCAGGCCCAAACCTGCTAATATTCAGAGATCAGGCATTGACTCTATTTTTTGGCAAAATTATTATATACTAAGTGAAAAATGTCCAAAAAGCTTACAGCACCTGGTATTCCCAGGCGGTCTCCCATCCAAGTACTAACCAGGCCCAAACCTGCTAATATTCAGAGATTGGCATTGACTCTATTTTTTGGCAAAATTATTATATACTAAGTGAAAAATTTCCAAAAAGCTTACAGCACCTGGTATTCCCAGGCGGTCTCCCATCCAAGTACTAACCAGGCCCAAACCTGCTTAGCTTCCGAGATCAGACGAGATCAGGCATAGCCAGGATGGTATGGCCGTAAGCAAAGTCTGCTGCAAAGAGAGGGCTATTTAAAGATCAGCCAATCTTATCGCCAGTACATTATATAAGTAGGAATGAAAACCCAAAAGCTTAAAGCACCTGGTATTCCTAGGCAGTCTCTCATCAAAGTACTAATCAGACCTAAACCTGCTAAGATTCAGAGATCGGGCATTGACTCTTTTTTTTTTTTTTTATGAAAGATTATTATATAATTCGTGAACTTTTCCAAAAAGATTAAAACACCTGGTATTCCCAGGCAGTCTCCTATCCATGTACTAAGCAGGCCCAAACCTGCTAATATTCAGAGATCAGGCATTGACTCTATTTTTTGGCAAAATTATTATATACTAAGTGAAAAATGTCCAAAAAGCTTACAGCACCTGGTATTCCCAGGCGGTCTCCCATCCAAGTACTAACCAGGCCCAAACCTGCTTAGCTTCCGAGATCAGACGAGATCCGGCATAGCCAGGTTGGTATGGCCGTAAGCGAAGTCTGCTGCAAAGAGAGGGCTATTTAAAGACCAGCCAATCTTATCGCCAGTACATTATTTAAGTAGGAAAGAAAACCCAAAAGCTTAAAGCACCTGGTATTCCTAGGCAGTCTCTCATCAAAGTACTAACCAGACCTAAACCTGCTAAGATTCAGAGATCGGGCATTGACTCTTTTTTTTTTTTTTTTTTTTTTTTTTAAATGAAAGATTATTATATAATTCGTGAAATTTTCCAAAAAGATTAAAGCACCTGGTATTCCCAGGCAGTCTCCCATCCATGTACTAACCAGGCCCAAACCTGCAAATATTCAGAGATCGGGCATTGACTCTATTTTTTGGCAAAATTATTATATACTAAGTGAAAAATGTCCAAAAAGCTTACAGCACCTGGTATTCCCAGGCAGTCTCCCATCCATGTACTAACCAGGCCCAAACCTGCTAATATTCAGAGATTGGCATTGACTCTATTTTTTGGCAAAATTATTATATACTAAGTGAAAAATTTCCAAAAAGCTTACAGCACCTGGTATTCCCAGGCGATCTCCCATCCAAGTACTAACCAGGCCCAAACCTGCTTAGCTTCCGAGATCAGACGAGATCGGGCATAGCCAGGTTGGTATGGCCGTAAGCGAAGTCTACTGCAAAGAGAGGGCTATTTAAAGAACAGCCAATCTTATCGCCAGTACATTATATAAGTAGTAAAGAAAACCCAAAAGCTTAAAGCACCTGGTATTCCTAGGCAGTCTCTCATCAAAGTACTAACCAGACCTAAACCTGCTAAGATTCAGAGATCGGGCATTGACTCTATTTTTTGGCAAAATTATTATAAACTAAGTGAAAAATGTCCAAAAAGTTTACAGCACCTGGTATTCCCAGGCGGTCTCCCATCAAAGTACTAACCAGGCCCAAACCTGCTTAGCTTCCGAGATCGGACGAGATCGGGCATAGCCAGGTTGGTATGGCCGTAAGCGAAGTCTGTTGCAAAGAGAGGGCTATTTAAAGACCAGCCAATCTTATCGCCAGTACATTATATAAGTAGGAAAGAAAGCCCAAAAGCTTAAAGCACCTGGTATTCCTAGGCAGTCTCTCATCAAAGTACTAACCAGACCTAAACCTGCTAAGATTCAGAGATCGGGCA
This sequence comes from Carassius gibelio, assembly GCF_023724105.1. NCBI lineage: Eukaryota > Metazoa > Chordata > Actinopteri > Cypriniformes > Cyprinidae > Carassius > Carassius gibelio. The sequence continues at coordinate 49,897,775 of NC_068417.1, forward strand.
TTGACTCTTTTTTTTTTTTTAATGAAAGATTATTATATAATTCGTGAAATTTTCCAAAAAGATTAAAGCACCTGGTATTCCCAGGCTGTCTCCCATCCATGTACTAACCAGGC
>NC_068417.1:49900387-49903816 GCF_023724105.1 Carassius gibelio
ATCGGGCATTGACTCTATTTTTTGGCAAAATTATTATAAACTAAGTGAAAAATGTCCAAAAAGTTTACAGCACCTGGTATTCCCAGGCGGTCTCCCATCAAAGTACTAACCAGGCCCAAACCTGCTTAGCTTCCGAGATCGGACGAGATCGGGCATAGCCAGGTTGGTATGGCCGTAAGCGAAGTCTGTTGCAAAGAGAGGGCTATTTAAAGACCAGCCAATCTTATCGCCAGTACATTATATAAGTAGGAAAGAAAGCCCAAAAGCTTAAAGCACCTGGTATTCCTAGGCAGTCTCTCATCAAAGTACTAACCAGACCTAAACCTGCTAAGATTCAGAGATCGGGCATTGACTCTTTTTTTTTTTAATGAAAGATTATTATATAATTCGTGAAATTTTCCAAAAAGATTAAAGCACCTGGTATTCCCAGGCTGTCTCCCATCCATGTACTAACCAGGCCCAAACCTGCAAATATTCAGAGATCGGGCATTGACTTTTTTTTGGCAAAATTATTATATACTAAGTGAAAAATGTCCAAAAAGCTTACAGCACCTGGTATTCAATCAATCAATCAATCACCTTTATTTATATAGTGCTTTAAACAAAATACATTGCGTCAAAGCACTGAACAACATTCATTAGGAAAACAGTGTCTCAATAATGCAAAATTATAATTAAAGGCAGTATATTCCCAGGCAGTCTCCCATCCATGTACTAAACAGGCCCAAACCTGCTAATATTCAGAGATCAGGCACTGACTCTATTTTTTGGCAAAATTATTATATACTAAGTGAAAAATGTCCAAAAAGCACCTAGAAAGGACCTCTACTGCCCTGAAAGACAGCGGAGACCAGGACAACTAGAGCCCCAGATACAGATCCCCTGTAAAGACCTTGTCTCAGAGGAGCACCAGGACAAGACCACAGGAAACAGATGATTCTTCTGCACAATCTGACTTTGCTGCAGCCTGGAATTGAACTACTGGTTTTCGTCTGGTCAGAGGAGAACTGACCCCCCAACTGAGCCTGGTTTCTCCCAAGGTTTTTTTCTCCATTCTGTCACCGATGGAGTTTCGGTTCCTTGCCACTGTCGCCTCTGGCTTGCTTAGTTGGGGTCACTTCATCTACAGCGATATCATTGACTTGATTGCAAATAAAAACAGACACTATTTCAACTGAACAGAGATGACATAGCTGAATTCAATGATGAACTGCCTTTAACTATCATTTTGCATTATTGAGACACTGTTTTCCAAATGAATGTTGTTCAGTGCTTTGACGCAATGTATTTTGTTTAAAGCACTATATAAATAAAGGTGATTGATTGATTGATTGAAGAGAGGGCTATTTAAAGAACAGCCAATCTTATCGCCAGTACATTATATAAGTACGAAAGAAAACCCAAAAGCTTAAAGCACCTGGTATTCCTAGGCAGTCTCTCATACAAGTACTAACCAGACCTAAACCTGCTAAGATTCAGAGATCGGGCATTGACTCTTTTTTTTTTTTTTTTTTTTTTTTTTTTTAAATGAAAGATTATTATATAATTCGTGAAATTTTCCAAAAAGATTAAAGCACCTGGTATTCCCAGGCAGTCTCCCATCCATGTACTAACCAGGCCCAAACCTGCAAATATTCAGAGATCGGGCATTGACTCTATTTTTTGGCAAAATTATTATATACTAAGTGAAAAATGTCCAAAAAGCTTACAGCACCTGGTATTCCCAGGCAGTCTCCCATCCATGTACTAACCAGGCCCAAACCTGCTAATATTCAGAGATTGGCATTGACTCTATTTTTTGGCAAAATTATTATATACTAAGTGAAAAATTTCCAAAAAGCTTACAGCACCTGGTATTCCCAGGCGGTCTCCCATCCAAGTACTAACCAGGCCCAAACCTGCTTAGCTTCCGAGATCAGACGAGATCAGGCATAGCCAGGATGGTATGGCCGTAAGCGAAGTCTGCTGCAAAGAGAGGGCTATTTAAAGACCAGCCAATCTTATCGCCAGTACATTATATAAGTAGGAATGAAAACCCAAAAGCTTAAAGCACCTGGTATTCCTAGGCAGTCTCTCATCAAAGTACTAATCAGACCTAAACCTGCTAAGATTCAGAGATCGGGCATTGACTCTTTTTTTTTTTTTTATGAAAGATTATTATATAATTTGTGAAATTTTCCAAAAAGATTAAAACACCTGGTATTCCCAGGCAGTCTCCCATCCATGTACTAAGCAGGCCCAAACCTGCTAATATTCAGAGATCAGGCATTGACTCTATTTTTTGGCAAAATTATTATATACTAAGTGAAAAATGTCCAAAAAGCTTACAGCACCTGGTATTCCCAGGCGGTCTCCCATCCAAGTACTAACCAGGACCAAACCTGCTTAGCTTCCGAGATCAGACGAGATTGGGCATAGCCAGGTTGGTATGGCCGTAAGCGAAGTCTGCTGCAAAGAGAGGGCTATTTAAAGACCAGCCGATCTTATCGCCAGTACATTATATAAGTAGGAAAGAAAACCCAAAAGCTTAAAGCACCTGGTATTCCCAGGCAGTCTCTCATCAAAGTACTAACCAGACCTAAACCTGCTAAGATTCAGAGATCGGGCATTGACTCTATTTTTTGGCAAAATTATTATATACTAAGTGAAAAATGTCCAAAAAGCTTACAGCACCTGGTATTCCCAGGCGATCTCCCATCCAAGTACTAACCAGGCCCAAACCTGCTTAGCTTCCGAGATCAGACGAGATCGGGCATAGCCAGGTTGGTATGGCCGTAAGCGAAGTCTGCTGCAAAGAGAGGGCTATTTAAAGAACAGCCAATCTTATCGCCAGTACATTATATAAGTAGTAAAGAAAACCCAAAAGCTTAAAGCACCTGGTATTCCTAGGCAGTCTCTCATCAAAGTACTAACCAGACCTAAACCTGCTAAGATTCAGAGATCGGGCATTGACTCTATTTTTTGGCAAAATTATTATAAACTAAGTGAAAAATGTCCAAAAAGTTTACAGCACCTGGTATTCCCAGGCGGTCTCCCATCAAAGTACTAACCAGGCCCAAACCTGCTTAGCTTCCGAGATCGGACGAGATCGGGCATAGCCAGGTTGGTATGGCCGTAAGCGAAGTCTGTTGCAAAGAGAGGGCTATTTAAAGACCAGCCAATCTTATCGCCAGTACATTATATAAGTAGGAAAGAAAGCCCAAAAGCTTAAAGCACCTGGTATTCCTAGGCAGTCTCTCATCAAAGTACTAACCAGACCTAAACCTGCTAAGATTCAGAGATCGGGCATTGACTCTTTTTTTTTTTAATGAAAGATTATTATATAATTCGTGAAATTTTCCAAAAAGATTAAAGCACCTGGTATTCCCAGGCTGTCTCCCATCCATGTACTAACCAGGCCCAAACCTGCAAATATTCAGAGATCGGGCA
>NC_068417.1:49929316-49934316 GCF_023724105.1 Carassius gibelio
GCCTGATCTCTGAATATTAGCAGGTTTGGGCCTGCTTAGTACATGGATAGGAGACTGCCTGGGAATACCAGGTGTTTTAATCTTTTTGGAAAAGTTCACGAATTATATAATAATCTTTCATAAAAAAAAAAAAAAAGAGTCAATGCCCGATCTCTGAATCTTAGCAGGTTTAGGTCTGATTAGTACTTTGATGAGAGACTGCCTAGGAATACCAGGTGCTTTAAGCTTTTGGGTTTTCATTCCTACTTATATAATGTACTGGCGATAAGATTGGCTGATCTTTAAATAGCCCTCTCTTTGCAGCAGACTTCGCTTACGGCCATACCATCCTGGCTATGCCCTATCTCGTCTGATCTCGGAAGCTAAGCAGGTTTGGGCCTGGTTAGTACTTGGATGGGAGACCGCCTGGGAATACCAGGTGCTGTAAGCTTTTTGGAAATTTTTCACTTAGTATATAATAATTTTGCCAAAAAATAGAGTCAATGCCAATCTCTGAATATTAGCAGGTTTGGGCCTGGTTAGTACATGGATGGGAGACTGCCTGGGAATACCAGGTGCTGTAAGCTTTTTGGACATTTTTCACTTAGTATATAATAATTTTGCCAAAAAATAGAGTCAATGCCCGATCTCTGAATATTTGCAGGTTTGGGCCTGGTTAGTACATGGATGGGAGACTGCCTGGGAATACCAGGTGCTTTAATCTTTTTGGAAAATTTCACGAATTATATAATAATCTTTCATTTAAAAAAAAAAAAAAGAGTCAATGCCCGATCTCTGAATCTTAGCAGGTTTAGGTCTGGTTAGTACTTTGATGAGAGACTGCCTAGGAATACCAGGTGCTTTAAGCTTTTGGGTTTTCTTTCCTACTTAAATAATGTACTGGCGATAAGATTGGCTGGTCTTTAAATAGCCCTCTCTTTGCAGCAGACTTCGCTTACGGCCATACCAACCTGGCTATGCCGGATCTCGTCTGATCTCGGAAGCTAAGCAGGTTTGGGCCTGGTTAGTACTTGGATGGGAGACCGCCTGGGAATACCAGGTGCTGTAAGCTTTTTGGACATTTTTCACTTAGTATATAATAATTTTGCCAAAAAATAGAGTCAATGCCTGATCTCTGAATATTAGCAGGTTTGGGCCTGCTTAGTACATGGATAGGAGACTGCCTGGGAATACCAGGTGTTTTAATCTTTTTGGAAAAGTTCACGAATTATATAATAATCTTTCATAAAAAAAAAAAAAGAGTCAATGCCCGATCTCTGAATCTTAGCAGGTTTAGGTCTGATTAGTACTTTGATGAGAGACTGCCTAGGAATACCAGGTGCTTTAAGCTTTTGGGTTTTCATTCCTACTTATATAATGTACTGGCGATAAGATTGGCTGATCTTTAAATAGCCCTCTCTTTGCAGCAGACTTCGCTTACGGCCATACCATCCTGGCTATGCCCGATCTCGTCTGATCTCGGAAGCTAAGCAGGTTTGGGCCTGGTTAGTACTTGGATGGGAGACCGCCTGGGAATACCAGGTGCTGTAAGCTTTTTGGAAATTTTTCACTTAGTATATAATAATTTTGCCAAAAAATAGAGTCAATGCCAATCTCTGAATATTAGCAGGTTTGGGCCTGGTTAGTACATGGATGGGAGACTGCCTGGGAATACCAGGTGCTGTAAGCTTTTGGGTTTTCTTTCCTACTTATATAATGTACTGGCGATAAGATTGGCTGTTCTTTAAATAGCCCTCTCTTCAATCAATCAATCAATCACCTTTATTTATATAGTGCTTTAAACAAAATACATTGCGTCAAAGCACTGAACAACATTCATTTGGAAAACAGTGTCTCAATAATGCAAAATGATAGTTAAAGGCAGTTCATCATTGAATTCAGCTATGTCATCTCTGTTCAGTTGAAATAGTGTCTGTTTTTATTTGCAATCAAGTCAATGATATCGCTGTAGATGAAGTGACCCCAACTAAGCAAGCCAGAGGCGACAGCGGCAAGGAACCGAAACTCCATCGGTGACAGAATGGAGAAAAAAACCTTGGGAGAAACCAGGCTCAGTTGGGGGGTCAGTTCTCCTCTGACCAGACGAAAACCAGTAGTTCAATTCCAGGCTGCAGCAAAGTCAGATTGTGCAGAAGAATCATCTGTTTCCTGTGGTCTTGTCCTGGTGCTCCTCTGAGACAAGGTCTTTACAGGGGATCTGTATCTGGGGCTCTAGTTGTCCTGGTCTCCGCTGTCTTTCAGGGCAGTAGAGGTCCTTTCTAGGTGCTTTTTGGACATTTTTCACTTAGTATATAATAATTTTGCCAAAAAATAGAGTCAGTGCCTGATCTCTGAATATTAGCAGGTTTGGGCCTGTTTAGTACATGGATGGGAGACTGCCTGGGAATATACTGCCTTTAATTATAATTTTGCATTATTGAGACACTGTTTTCCTAATGAATGTTGTTCAGTGCTTTGACGCAATGTATTTTGTTTAAAGCACTATATAAATAAAGGTGATTGATTGATTGATTGAATACCAGGTGCTGTAAGCTTTTTGGACATTTTTCACTTAGTATATAATAATTTTGCCAAAAAAAAGTCAATGCCCGATCTCTGAATATTTGCAGGTTTGGGCCTGGTTAGTACATGGATGGGAGACAGCCTGGGAATACCAGGTGCTTTAATCTTTTTGGAAAATTTCACGAATTATATAATAATCTTTCATTAAAAAAAAAAAGAGTCAATGCCCGATCTCTGAATCTTAGCAGGTTTAGGTCTGGTTAGTACTTTGATGAGAGACTGCCTAGGAATACCAGGTGCTTTAAGCTTTTGGGCTTTCTTTCCTACTTATATAATGTACTGTCGATAAGATTGGCTGGTCTTTAAATAGCCCTCTCTTTGCAACAGACTTCGCTTATGGCCATACCAACCTGGCTATGCCCGATCTCGTCCGATCTCGGAAGCTAAGCAGGTTTGGGCCTGGTTAGTACTTTGATGGGAGACCGCCTGGGAATACCAGGTGCTGTAAACTTTTTGGACATTTTTCACTTAGTTTATAATAATTTTGCCAAAAAATAGAGTCAATGCCCGATCTCTGAATCTTAGCAGGTTTAGGTCTGGTTAGTACTTTGATGAGAGACTGCCTAGGAATACCAGGTGCTTTAAGCTTTTGGGTTTTCTTTCCTACTTAAATAATGTACTGGCGATAAGATTGGCTGGTCTTTAAATAGCCCTCTCTTTGCAGCAGACATCGCTTACGGCCATACCAACCTGGCTATGCCGGATCTCGTCTGATCTCGGAAGCTAAGCAGGTTTGGGCCTGGTTAGTACTTGGATGGGAGACCGCCTGGGAATACCAGGTGCTGTAAGCTTTTTGGACATTTTTCACTTAGTATATAATAATTTTGCCAAAAAATAGAGTCAATGCCTGATCTCTGAATATTAGCAGGTTTGGGCCTGCTTAGTACATGGATAGGAGACTGCCTGGGAATACCAGGTGTTTTAATCTTTTTGGAAAAGTTCACGAATTATATAATAATCTTTCATAAAAAAAAAAAAAGAGTCAATGCCCGATCTCTGAATCTTAGCAGGTTTAGGTCTGATTAGTACTTTGATGAGAGACTGCCTAGGAATACCAGGTGCTTTAAGCTTTTGGGTTTTCATTCCTACTTATATAATGTACTGGCGATAAGATTGGCTGGTCTTTAAATAGCCCTCTCTTTGCAGCAGACTTCGCTTACGGCCATACCATCCTGGCTATGCCTGATCTCGTCTGATCTCGGAAGCTAAGCAGGTTTGGGCCTGGTTAGTACTTGGATGGGAGACCGCCTGGGAATACCAGGTGCTGTAAGCTTTTTGGAAATTTTTCACTTAGTATATAATAATTTTGCCAAAAAATAGAGTCAATGCCAATCTCTGAATATTAGCAGGTTTGGGCCTGGTTAGTACATGGATGGGAGACTGCCTGGGAATACCAGGTGCTGTAAGCTTTTTGGACATTTTTCACTTAGTATATAATAATTTTGCCAAAAAATAGAGTCAATGCCCGATCTCTGAATATTTGCAGGTTTGGGCCTGGTTAGTACATGGATGGGAGACTGCCTGGGAATACCAGGTGCTTTAATCTTTTTGGAAAATTTCACGAATTATATAATAATCTTTCATTTAAAAAAAAAAAAAAAAAAAAAAAAAAAGAGTCAATGCCCGATCTCTGAATCTTAGCAGGTTTAGGTCTGGTTAGTACTTTGATGAGAGACTGCCTAGGAATACCAGGTGCTTTAAGCTTTTGGGTTTTCATTCCTACTTATATAATGTACTGGCGATAAGATTGGCTGGTCTTTAAATAGCCCTCTCTTTGCAGCAGACTTCGCTTACGGCCATACCATCCTGGCTATGCCTGATCTCGTCTGATCTCGGAAGCTAAGCAGGTTTGGGCCTGGTTAGTACTTGGATGGGAGACCGCCTGGGAATACCAGGTGCTGTAAGCTTTTTGGAAATTTTTCACTTAGTATATAATAATTTTGCCAAAAAATAGAGTCAATGCCAATCTCTGAATATTAGCAGGTTTGGGCCTGGTTAGTACATGGATGGGAGACTGCCTGGGAATACCAGGTGCTGTAAGCTTTTTGGACATTTTTCACTTAGTATATAATAATTTTGCCAAAAAATAGAGTCAATGCCCGATCTCTGAATATTTGCAGGTTTGGGCCTGGTTAGTACATGGATGGGAGACTGCCTGGGAATACCAGGTGCTTTAATCTTTTTGGAAAATTTCACGAATTATATAATAATCTTTCATTTAAAAAAAAAAAAAAAAAAAAAAAAAAAGAGTCAATGCCCGATCTCTGAATCTTAGCAGGTTTAGGTCTGGTTAGTACTTTGATGAGAGACTGCCTGGGAATACCAGGTGCTTTAAGCTTTTGGGTTTTCTTTCCTACTTATATAATGTACTGGCGATAAGATTGGCTGGTCTTTAAATAGCCCTCTCTTTGCAGCAGACTTTGCTTACGGCCATACCA
>NC_068417.1:49983495-50011504 GCF_023724105.1 Carassius gibelio
ATGCCATTGCCTTGTTCCCTTGTAGTGATATTTCAAGCAACTAAGGTTTGTTCGATTATTCATAAATCATGAATCTTGATTGATACATCATGTTTTTGAGGAGTGTTTATTTGTCTCAAGCATCATTATATTGCATTATGTTTTGCTACCCATGATTAAAAAACTTTGATCATAAAACCATGCTTTCAAATATCATCTTAAGAGTTTTGTGAGGTGTTTGCATGCATTTTAAAGGGATAGTTCACTTTCAAATTAAATTTTGATATGTTTTAGCTGACCTCAAAAACATCCAAGATTTAGGTGTATTTGTTTCTGAAGTAGTTCCCATTTATTATATTTTTAGGTCAAACCGTTCTTGTCTGTGACTCATATAATGGAGGTCTATGGTCACCACCTCAAAGAGCATGCACAGAGATGTCCAAATGAAACAATTTCTCATTGTAAGTACACATTGATGACCTAAGACATGAAACGAATGGTTTGTGTAGGAAAGCGAACAGTATTTATATAGTTTTTACCTCTTGTACACAACCATGTCCAAGTGATCTGAGGGCGTGCGTGATTCCTTTTGTGTGACTTGTGCTCGTGCTCTGGCTTAGTCTGTGCAAGTGCGGAAAGCGCCGGAAGTGATCTCTCGTGCGTGTACGTCACTCTTTGTTTACACTTACTGTCTATGGTTAACGCAGAGATTTCGGAAGTGTTACCTTTCGCTGTAAGGATCTAAACATATTTATACACACAGGAAATTGCAATGGAAGACGATTTCAATATATCAACAGACAACATAGAATTTTTTTTCACAACCATATTTATTTGAACCAGAATACACAGATCAAGTACTCAGGAGTGATGGAGGAAGCATCCGCTGCAGCTGCACGTCTTCAAGTCTCAGAGAGACAGCGATCTCTTCAAAATCGGTGGTGTTTTAGTAGCAAGTGTTTTGAGATGCCAACAGAAGTGGAGAGCATGTTGTCATGAATGGAACATAGCAATGCCACAACTACAAGACGACGACAAGGACATTGACAGTATCACATCACACACCTGCCGGACTGAAGTTCCTGAGTTTTCTCGGCTGCTGAGACGCAGCGTTTTGCACGTTGTGTTTAGTTTGCCACATATAAACTGGTGGCGACGTCCAATGCCAGAGGGACCCAATGGCACGCTGCAATAGAGTGAGTAATGTGTTGTATTTTTATTATGATCGCAACGATTATAGAAATTATTAAACACATTAATAAATTACAATTACTGCATTATATTTCAGACAGTGCAGATTGGTGGCGTATTGTGTGGTAAACAGTAAACAAAGAGTGACGTACAGGTGCGAGAGATCACTTCTGGTGCTTTCTGCGCTTGCGCAGACTAAGCCAGAGCGTGTGCACACATCACACAACAGGAAGCACGTGCGCCCTCAGATCACTTGGGCGTGGTTGTGTACAAGAAGTAAAAACTATATAAATACTGTTCGTTTTCTTTACACAAACCGCTCGTTTCGTGTCTTAGGTCATCAATGTGTACTTACGATAGGGGAATTGTTTCATTTGGACTTCTCTGTGCATGCTCTTTGAGGTGGTGACCATAGACTTCCATTGTATGAGTCACAGACAAGAACGGTCTGACCTAAAAATGTAAAAATGGAAACTACTGCGGAAACAAAGACACCTACTTCTTGGATGCCCTTGAGGTAAGCTAAAACATACCAAAATTAATTTGAAAGTGAACCATCCCTTTAAGTCTGCTAATGTAAAGATTTGCATCACAAGCTAGAGTATTATTAATGTACATTACGTTTTATTATTTTTAGCAGGAACAGTTGTTTAATTAGGGCTATTAGGACTGTGGCCCTTCAATAATTGAGTTTAACCTCTGCTTTACAGGGTTAAACGATCGGTGTCACCTCTGTTGATACTAGTTACATAAATTTCACACTTCAGCTTTAAATATCAAAGAGTTCTAAAATAGACAAGATACATATTTGTTGTGTCTGTTGTACTAGTTTTCAAGAAATGGGTCCTTAACAAATAAGAAGTAATATGTATTTGTCTATGTTAGGGATACAAACAAGATGTGGAAAGGTTATTGGATAACAAATATACTGTATCCCCTAATTAATAAAACATCCAGCACCTAGTGTTGACTAATTTTGACCATATTCTATATATATATATATATATATATATATATATATATATATATATATATATATATATTTTTTTTTTTTTTTTTTTTTTTTTTTTTTTTTTTTTTTTACTTTATCATGGACATGGAAAGCCCAAGAAGACCTGTCATGCACCTTTCTATCAAGACCTTGCAATTTATGTCCATACTATAGCCGGTATGTACTGTGTGTATACCCAAATATGTGCTGTCATTTAAAGGGTTTCTTGGCCCATATCTAGTGATTCAGATGTACTGCATTACAAATGTCAAGTGAGATTTTATGATTTTGATGCCAAACCAATCATTGTTGTTTGGTGGGGGGATTGTTCCTCTTGTAGTAGTGCTGAATAAATTCTGCTTTAAGTGGATTAGTTTTCCAGCGGTGAGTTAATCCCCCACAGACACAGCAGGCAAAATACAGCTCCGTTTCCCCTTGCCTTAAGGGGTGGAGCAGAGAGAGAAAGCCTCCAAAACTATCTTTAAAATGAAACTGCAGACCTGAGATAATCACTTTTGTTCCTTAGTTATTGGCTAAGAATGGCTTAAGAGCAAATTCCCATTTTTGAATCTGTCTGAATGCCAACATTGTAAGTTTAGGAGCCTTGCAATCAGATTAGGGTGGTGCCCTTAAGAAATGATTTATATGTATATTCTTACCAAAGCACTGTTGTACTTTAATTAGGAGTGCCCAAATAAACTTGTTTTTAACTAAGGTTTACCATAAATGAATAACATCTGAAAATAAATTATTCATTAAGGCATCAAGACACCCCAGATTAATAGGGAGAAGACATTTAACCAATAGATATCACCATAATTCCGCAGTTGATTAATTGTATTGAGAATATTAAATATGCAAATGAGGCACTAATCTCCATACATTGCCAGAATAGAAATTTGAACTTTGTATAGATGGATACAGTACTGACATGTACACCACGTGGTTGGCAGCAATCTTCAGGGAGGTCGTACATATAGTAACATCCACATGAATGCCAGGACCCAAGATTTCCCAGCAGAACATTGCCCAGATGTTTTAATGTTGTGACTGATCGCTGTATTGAAATCTAAAGACACAAATAGAACAATAAAACATGTATTTTGGATGTTTGATTTCTACTAATCTTGCCTTAAGACTTACTATGATCTGTTATTTAATGCAACTTTGTGTGTATATGTCAAACAACATATTTACAAAAAATTTGCTCTAACAATGTCACAATAATTTTACAATAAATAAACTAATACATAGAAGGTGATGCAGCTTTTTAGTACCAGTTTCACCCAAAATATAAATTATTATTATATTATTTTCTCACCCTGATTTTGCTCCAAACCTGTTTGACATTTCCATTCGTGACACACAAGGATGAGGGATGGCAGGATGGTGATTTTAATTTTCAGAGCCCAATGACAAAAATTCCTAGAACAGTAGTCCATATTATTTTCTGTTTGTAATAAAAAGCAGGGGCGCAGATGGGATTTTTTTAACTGGGGGGGACCAAGCTGTCCAGCAGTAATTTTTTTTTCATTCCAGAAAAAATCACCAGCTCAGTCATAAACGACAGTACAATTGCGTCTCAAAATCATAGAAGAGGTCTTGTAACATAATTCAAAAAAGCAAACTTTCTTATATTCTAGATTCATTGAACACAAACAGAAATATTTTATTTTATTTTATTTTATTTATTCTGATGGTTACGACTTACAGCTTAGGAAAAAAAAAATCAGTATCTAAAAAATGTGAATATTCTATTTTGAGCTTGAATAGTTTGATTAATTTTGAGTATAAATACAGGGTGGTTGCATTGCCATTTATATAAAAAAAAATGTTTTCCTTGTATCATTGTGGATTCAGTATCCATTAGTAAGCAGCTAGAGCTTTTGGCCCTAAAGATGGAGTGTATATTGGGGCAAACATTGACGGTCATAGGTTGCTATAGACCACCCTGATCAAGTACTGATGCTCTATGTTCTTTAAATCATCATCTATTGAGCTTTGAATTTGGAGAGTTAGTTTTAGCTGGGGATTTTAACTTGGATTGGTTGACTTCATTGCGGAGCCTTTATCTTATATATTTAACTTAACAATTGTGTAAATGACATCCCTAAAGTATGGAAGTCAGCCCAAGTTACACCATTACTAAAAGGGGGCGATCCATCTATTTTGAATAACTATAGGTCTATTTCTAAGGTGTGTATTTTAGCTAAACTCCTTGAGCACCTGCTTGGTGAGCGACTAAAGGAATTTTTAAATATAAATGATATCTTATCACCTTTTCAATCAGGGTTTAGGAAACAACATAGCGCCATATCTGCAGCATTAAAGGTGATAAATGATATTGCTAGGGCATTGGATAAAATGGAAAATATGTGCTGTGTTGTTTCTAGATCTTTCGAAGGCTTTTGATACAGCTGATCACGGCATTCTTGTGAACAGTTTAGGAAGCATTGGCTAGTCTAAGCATCCGGTGGATTTGTTTGTAAATTATTTGTCAGGTAGAACCCAAAGTGTTCGGATGGCTGGTTCCGTGTCTTCATTTTTGATTATTTCCAAGGGGGTTCCTCAAGGCTCAGTATCAGGGCCCATATTATTTTCAATTTATATAAACATACTTGAAAATCTATCAAATGCTATGCATCACTTTTATGCTGATGACACTGTTATTTACTGTGCTGCATCATCTACTGCACAAGCCCTTGTACTTTTGCAGTCTGCATTTAATACTTTTTCAGAACCGTTTAAAACAGCTTAAGCTGGTCTTAAATGTACAAAAGTAAAACATAATGGTATTCACAAACTCAAGACAACTTCCAGTGTTTTCTTCAAGCATCTCAACTTTTGAAGGAAATGATATTGAATTAGTTAAAAGTTATAAATATTTGGGTGTGATCATTGATTATAAACTATGTTTCAGAATCAATGTTAGCAATCTGGTTTCTAAGCTTAAGATAAAGCTTTTTTGTAGAGTAATAATTTGATAAAAAAAAAAAAAAAAACAGGACTGAACACAAAATGACAAATATAACCAGTTTAAATTAGTTTGGCACATTGTACCTAACATTGGGTTACACTGACCCACTGGGTTCATCATTTTTATTGACAGTATGATAGTAATTTGTTGCATAATGGTTGAAATGCCTATCCTATAAATATTTACTGAATACAGGATATAAATATTTACTGAATACAGGATATTACAGCGGAGGACTCGAGCCGGGTCCCGGGCGACCATTTCTCCCCCTCCTGCCTTCGAGATCTCCATCCAGAACCGCTTCGCTCCCCTCCGCGAGACAGGACGCGACGCTGTGATCATCGGAGACTCCATCGTCCGACACGTAAGTGCTACGTTAGCCGAAGGTAAAGTGCACACTCATTGTTTGCCTGGTGCTCGTGTTTCTGCGCAGATACCCGCGATCCTGAAGGACGACGAGAGCCCCAGAGCGGTCGTGCTTCACGCCAAATGCTAAAAGTACTTGCGCTGTAAAACCTATTAAGACTGTGTCTGTTCCCCGAATAGTGAGGTCAAAATATAAATATAAATATAATGTAGGATCTAGAAAAAAATCTTATCGTAATTAAACCAGAAAAATGTAAAGTAAATAAACAAAAACAATTTTTAAAGTTTGGGCTCATAAATATTAGATCACTCACACCAAAAGCAGTTATTGTAAATTAAATAATCACAGATAATAGTTTTGATTTACTCTGCTTGACTGAAACCTGGCTAAAACCAAATGATTATTTTGGTCTAAACAGTGTTAATTTTGTTGACGAAGACTATGACGAAAAATATTCGTCAACTAACCTTTTTTTACGGACGAAAACTAAATAAAAACTAAATAAAAAGTCAGATATGATGACGAAAAACGTGACGAAATATAACTGACACTTTAGTCAACGAATAAAAATGAGACGAAAATATATGGGAGGGACGAATGGAGAAGAGATCCAATCATAGCGAATCTTTGAGGGTAGGTTGACCTATGCAGAAGCAGCCGAGCCATTTTAAAAAGCCGCGGGAAATGCAAGCGCAACAGCTAAACAAACGCAGCAGCAGTTACACAGAAAAGAGAACAAAGATGAGTTTGCAGAAATTCGCACAGTTTCTAGGACGTTTTCAAAACAGTTAAGCTGTTTACACAGGGAACTACACTGCGACCAAAATGGTCACATATGTGACCTTTTGAAATGCCATTGCAACCCAAATTTTTATGTGGTCGTAAATGTATCACAGATTATTTTTGTACCTACTTATGTGTAATGCTATGTTTTAATATGAGCATTTATTAAAACAGAAATGTGTATTTTAAGAATACGTTTTATAACTTGCTCCGAGCATTCAACACATCAAGTTGGCTTCAGCCCCACGATGCGGGAAAGTTGAACTGAGCAGAGCAGCTGGTTACTCGCGCAACACTGAACCGAGCTCTCCTTCAGGACGTTTGCGTCCTCCTGCACCTGAACGAACAAATACAAATCGCATTTTAAATAAACATAAGAAAAAGAGTGAAAAGTGAAAGAGCTCAATTCAGCAGCGCGGTGTTCTGGTGTTCAGGGAGCAAGCAGAGACTCGTCTCAAAGTCTTCTTGCTTTTGTACGGACAACAACTACATACTAAATATGTCGAAATACCCGTCTTGGAAAGTGTGTTCGAAAAAGTCTGTGGTTATGTCTTCAGTGAAAGTAAAGAGTTGGAAAAAAATCGGATGTGTATCTTTATAATGGATGCATTTGTCTCTTAAAGCGACCGCGCCTAATTTACTAGCTCTGCTGTCAGTGTCTTTAATGTATGAAAATGAAAGTAAATCACTCACTGCTCTTGATTGAATTACTTTGTAGTTTTAACAAGAATTTATCCAAAGTCAATCCAAAAATCATATAGAATAGATTATATTGTTTTACTAGTGACTTAAAAAAAAAAAAAAAAAAAAAAAAAAAAAAAATTATTAGGGACCTGACCATGTTTTGCTTAAGTGTTTCTTTCTTTAATTGCTAATGCAACCTTTTCACACCACAGACTGAATCAAATTAAGCATTGCATCCGACATTATCAAGATGAATTTGTTGTTCTGACACAGTTTAACCCTGAGTTATTTTATTACCAATTTCTAAACTACAGCAAATAAACTGTGATATTGTAAGAAACGTTGAAGGTGTCTGAATACATTTTGGTTTGATTGTGTATTTTATTTTACAGTGAAGACTATGCAGTGCTATTTTAAATGAACAAAAACAAACTTAAAAAAATTAAACTTTGTGTAAATATCACAAATAAAGAAATAGAATGAACATACAATACAAATTAAACCCTTTTAAACAGGGCCCACTGTACAACCTGCACCGGGGTCCCTCTAACCCCAGCTACAAGGCGGAGCAATGCACTGTGTGTACTGTAAGAAATAGAACAAGGCATGTGGTTTAAAAGGTGGCAAGTAAAATAAAAAAGCACATCTGTATGCAATACAGTTTCATTATTGTTGATTGTTATCCAGTAATTACTATACTATAAATAATTTGTGTGACCAAATCATGTTTTGCGCCATTAACTGAAAAAGTTAGTAGCGCAAGTGCCACCATTGCAAAAAGTTAGTGTAGTTCCCTGTTACATTATATTTAGGTGTGGTTGCACAGTCTTAGTTACACAGCTTTGGGTGATTTCAGCTGACTTTTTTCATTAGCAACACGCTAACGTTTTGCCGTGCACCTGGTCCAAGGGCAATGACAGAACAGAAATGTCAGAGCTAACGTTAGGTCTAGGACGAAAACTTTTTATTGTTTTTGAGAATTGCACTTTATATTTCTTAATGTTTTTGATTTTGCACAGACAGTAGAACACAGTGAGTTTAGAGTTAGGTGGTTGTCTATTTCAATAATACTGTACTTCATCTTGAAAGAATGTCATATGCATTGCATATCATTCAGGATGAATGCATATCTTTTTCAGAGAGCATGTATATTTTTCATTGAGAGCAGGCCTTATGTTTATTTTATAAATACCATTCCATAACAGACTGATGGAAACATTTAGTCAAGTCAACTAAGTTGACTTTATTCTACAAAAAAAAACTAGACTAAGACTAAAAGACTTAAGACTAGACTAAGACTAAAACTCTTATGATATTTAGTCGACTAAAACTAGACTAAGACTAAAACATTTTAGATGACTAAAATGTGACTAAAACTAAATGGTGTGTTATTCAAAAGACTAAGACTAAATCCGAATTTGCTGTCAAAATTAACACTGGGTCTAAATGAGTCTAATCCACCAAACTACTGTTATAAGCATGAGCCCCGTCAGACTGGTCGTGGAGGGGGTGTTGCAACAATATATAGTGATATTCTCAATGTTACCCAGAAAACAGGATACAGGTTTAACTCTTGAAATACTTCTGCTAAATGTTACTCTGTCAGACATGCAAAAGAAATCTAATTTATCTCTTGCTCTGGCTACTGTGTATAGACCACCAGGGCCATATACAGAATTCCTAAAAGAATTTGCAGATTTCCTCTCAGACCTTCTAGTTACAGTTGATAAGGCGCTAATCATAGGAGATTTTAATATTCACGTTGATAATGCAAATGATACATTAGGACTTGCGTTTACTGACCTAATGAACTCCTTTGGAGTCAAGCAAAATGTCACCGGGCCCACTCATCGTTTTAATCATAAACTAGATTTAATTATATCGCATGGAATCGATCTTACTGCTATAGATATTGTACCTCAAAGTGATGATATTACAGACCATTTCCTTGTATCATGCATGCTGCGTATAACTGATATTAACTATATGCCTCAGCGTTACCGTCTGGGCAGAACTATTGTTCCAGCCACCAAAGAAAGATTCGCAAATAACCTGCCTGATCTATCTCAACTGCTATTTGTACCCAAAAATACACATGAATTAGACGAAATTACTGACAACATGGGCACTATTTTCTCTAATACATTAGAAGCTGTTGCCCCAATCAAATTGAAAAAAGTTAGAGAAAAACGTACTGTACCATGGTATAACAGTAATACTCACTCTCTCAAGAAAGTAACTCGTAGTCTTGAGCGCAAATGGAGAAAAACTAACTGAAAAGTTTTTAGAATTGCATGGAAAAACAGTATGTCCAGCTATAGACAGGCTCTAAAAACTGCTAGGGCAGACCATATACACAAACTCATTGAAAATAACCAAAACAATCCAAGGTTTTTATTTAGCACAGTGGCTAAGTTAACAAATTACCAGATGCCACCTGATTCAAATATTCCACCAACGTTAAATAGTAATGACTTTATGAATTTCTTCACTGATAAAATAGATAACATTAGAAATACAATAGCGAATGTAGATTCTACAGCATCTAACACTTCAGTTTCATCCATCGCACCCAAAGATAAACTGCAGTGCTTTACAACCATAGGACAGGAAGAGCTAAATAAACTTATCACTGTATCTAAACCAGCAACATGTTTATTAGATCCTGTACCCACTAAATTACTGAAAGAGCTGTTACCTGTAGCCGAAGAACCGCTTCTCAATATCATAAACTCGTCGTTATCTTTAGGACACGTCCCAAAACCATTCAAGCTGGCGG
This sequence comes from Carassius gibelio, assembly GCF_023724105.1. NCBI lineage: Eukaryota > Metazoa > Chordata > Actinopteri > Cypriniformes > Cyprinidae > Carassius > Carassius gibelio. Next base: position 49,993,247 of record NC_068417.1, read on the forward strand.
TTATCAAGCCTCTTATGAAGAAACCAAAACTAGATCCTAGTGTACTAGCAAATTATAGGCCAATTTCAATATTTCCATTTATGTCTAAAATTTTTGAAAAAGTTGTGTATGCTCAATTGAGCACCTTCCTGCATAAAAAATTATCTGTATGAAGAATTTCAGTCAGGTTTTAGGCCCGACCATAGCACAGAAACTGCACTTGTTAAAATTACAAATGACCTGCTCCTTTCGTCAGACCAAGGCTGCATCTCATTTCTAGTCTTACTTGATCTGAGTGCTGCGTTCGACACCATAGATCATGACATACTCATAGATCGATTACAAAACCATAGAGGTATTCAAGGGCAGGCTCTAAGATGGTTTAGATCCTACCTGTCCGATCGCTACCATTTTGTTTACTTAAATGGGGAGTCATCTCATTTATCGTCAGTAAAATATGGAGTGCCACAAGGATCCGTCCTAGGTCCCCTTCTATTTCCAATATACATGTTTCCCCTTGGTAATATTATTAGAAAATACGGAATTAGCTTCCAATGTTATGCTGATGATACTCAGCTATATATCTCAACGAGACCAGATGAAACTTCCCAATTATCTAAGCTAACAGAGTGTGTTAAAAATGTAAAAGATTGGATGACACACAATTTTCTCCAATTAAATTCAGATAAGACAGAGATACTAATTATTGGACCAAAAAACACTACACAGAATCTTGTAGATTACAATCTGCAACTAGACGGATGTACTGTTACTTCCTCTACAGTCAGAAATCTGGGTGTTATATTAGACAGCAATTTGTCTTTTGAAAATCATATTTCCAATGTTAAAAAAACTGCATTCTTCCATCTTAGAAACATTGCCAAGCTACGAAACATGTTATCTGTTTCTGATGCAGAAAAGCTAGTTCATGCATTCATGACCTCTAGACTGGACTATTGTAATACACTTCTAGGTGGTTGTCCTGCTTCGTCAATAAACAAGCTACAGGTAGTCCAAAATGCAGCAGCTAGAGTCCTTACGAGGTCAAGAAAATATGATCATATTACCCCAATTTTACAGTCTCTGCACTGGCTACCTATTAAGTTCCATATCAGTTACAAATTATCATTACTTACCTATAAGGCCCTAAATGGTTTAGCTCCAGCGTACCTAACTAGCCTTCTACCACGTTACAACCCATCACGCACCCTAAGGTCACAAAACGCTGGACTTTTGGTCGTTCCTAGGATAGCAAAGTCCACTAAAGGAGGTAGAGCTTTCTCACATTTGGCTCCCAAACTCTGGAATAGCCTTCCTGATAATGTGCGGGGTTCAGACACACTCTCTCTGTTTAAATCTAGATTAAAAACACATCTCTTTCGCCAAGCATTCGAATAATGTATCTTTTTATATGTGAGTGTAGTTGCATCTAATCAAAGGTGCATTTTTATTCATTAGCTTGGGTTAAACTAATTTTACTTTGTTGGATCAGCAGCTATGCTAATGATGTCTGTATTTTGTTTCTATGTTTCGCTAGGATTTACACAAGCTCCAGTCTGGATCCAGAACACCTGAGAAGAGATGATGCTGACCCTCAGAGGACCTCAGATGATGCTAACCCTGAATCAACAAACAGAACTAACAATTATTGCTGAATGTATGACTAAATCATATAATAACTTAATTAATAATATTGATAGTTCATCATCTAGCTGACTACGTCTTGTATTATTATTATTATTTTAATTTTTTCTATAATCCTGTCAAATGTGCACAAACTACTAGCAACTACTAAATATTGTAAAAACATAATTTTTTGTAAAGTTGCTTTGTAACGATTTGTTTTGTAAAAAGCGCTATACAAATAAACTTGAATTGATTTGAATTGAATTTATTGACCCAGTGTATACACACACACAGACACATATATATATATATATATATATATATATATATATATATATATATCTTTTTTTTTTTTTTTTTTTTTACAGGTAAGAAGCCTCTGATGTTGTCTGTGGTTCAGGAGTGGCTTAACAAGAGGAATAAGACAACTGTAGCCAAATTCCTTGACACGTCCGTATGTCTTGATCCTATTCAAATTCTTGAATCAATTTTGCTTGACAATCCTCATAAGGCTGCAGTTCTCTCGGTTGGTTGTGCATCTTTTCTTCCACCCTTTTTCTCTCAACATTCTGTTAACATGCTTGGATACAGCACTTTGTGAACAGCAAGCTTCTTTGGCAATGAATGTTTGTGGCTTACCCTCCTTGAGAAGGGTGCCAATAAATGTATTTTGGAAAACTGTCGGATTAGCAGTCTTCCCCATGATTGTGTCGCCTAGTGAACCAAACTGAGAGACCATTTTGAAGGCTCAGGAAACCTTTGCAGGTGTTTTGAGTTGATTAGCTGATTGGCATGTCACCATATTTTAATTTGTTGAGATTGGTGGGTTTTTGTTAAATGTGAGCTAAAATCATTACAATTAAAATTAACAAAGTCTTAAACTATTTTAGTCTTTGTGCATTGAATTTATTTAATATACAAATTTCACAATTTGAGTGGAATTACTAAAATAAACTATAAATAAATAAACTCTATATAGTTTGTAAATCTTTCTGTACATACCTTTATGAGCTCTGATGTGCAATACAATGGAATTTGAGTCATTGCATCCACTTCAGGCACCTGACTGAATGTAATATGCCGTGCTTGTGAGTTTGCCTGATTTAAAAGCACAACAACCAAATAGATAAATAGATATCGAGTTTCTGTGTAGAGTTCAACAAGACAAATGGCTTTTTTTAACAAAACACCTTGCACTTTCCAACCCTCTGCTTTGTCTCCATAAACATCTATGATATGACTATTCATCCACCCACTTCCCCCCCAAAAGAAATTGAGTTTAATTCATCCAATAAAAAGAAGACATTCCTGATTTTAAAATGGAGCTTTCAAGAGGATTCCCTCTTTCAAGGCCAGAGTCTTTTATAGAAAGACAAGCTTTCACCAAGCAGTGTGGGAAACAGAGATGGTCCATTGATTCCAAAAACTCATTACACACTGCATGGTCCAGGTCTTTTGAATAAGAGGCCACTTCGACTCAAATAAACTTGCCTTTCTTTTAGAACACCATGGCTTTTTGTATTAATGCAGGATATGCCCCGAATGAAACACCCCTAGTTTTACTCTACATCTCTCCTTCAATATATGTAGGCTACAGAGACCAACATTCTTCTAGTAATATCTTATTTTAAAATGTGATAAAGTGTGCATATAGTATCTCAACATTTATGCCAGAGGTTAATGGAAGTTGACATTTTTGTAATGAGCTCACTAGGTATCAGCTCAATTTAACCATAAACGTTGAGAGGGTAACACACTAATCAGATTAATTAATGTAGCACTGAGTTTAAAGCAATGAGTTCCCCTGCGTAAAGAACAAGTAGACAGGGTTACTGAATTAGTTATCTTGGCAGCAATTCAAAATTCCCCAAAGTCAATAACTCTAGCAATTCCAAGGGCAATACATAATAATAATAATAATAATAATAATAATAATAATAAAGAAAAAAAAAAAAAAATCAATATTACCTATACTGAAAATGGAGTATATCAGGTGCATTTTCAAGAGTTTTGGTGGTTAGTTATTAGTGATGTTATTGCATTTTTTTAAGGTGATGTGCAAACAAACATTGTGTGTGTGTGTGTGTGTGTGTGTGTGTGTGTGTGTGTGTGTGTATATATATATATATATATATATATATATATATATATATATATATATATATATATATATATATATATATATATATATATATAGACAAACACACACACACTGAAATACACAAACAAATCATTTAATACATTTGAATACCAATGCTATGGAACACACACACTTATGTCGTAAAATACTTTATAAGATAGCATGATCTGATTTCTGTGTTCATATCTCGCTTGTATAGCAAATGCATCAGCTTAGCAATTGAGTTAGTGAACTCAATCAAGTAATAGTTCAAACAAGTCACAAAATATATTACATTTCAACACACGTTCACTAAATCTGATGATTGGTTGAAATAATTATTTGTAAAACTTTAGTCTGCTAAATGAATAATTTAATTTAATTTAATTTAATTTAATTTAATTTAATTTAATTTAATTTAATTTAATTTAATTTAATTTAATAATATCTTAATTCATTAAAAACTCCTAAATATTCCTTCATAACTCTCAATGCACTTTAAAATGGTAGGGATAAAGTTTATTGACAACATAACAGAAATAATTCAAGAAATATATTGTTTAAACAAATATGTTATATTTACTTGGAAACCTAAAAATAATTGAGTTTTTTTTTTTTTTTTTTTTCCTTTAGGAAACTACAAGAAAATCCAACTTTCTGTAATGGGTCTGTTGTTTTCTGTCTGCCCTGTTTGACCAAGTTTTCACGAGTTGTCTTATTGGTCATTATTTTCACCCCGTGACTTGTTAATTAACTCATTAGTTCCTTTGTTAATAATTAATAATATTCATCAACTCCGTTCTCTGTGCAAGTAGATTTGAGTAGACTGGAGATTGCTTTTGGCTTCGCTACCATTCGGATGTTCTAGCTTACTGCTCTGCGCTTTGCTTCTTATGATTTTTTTTTTTTTTTTACTTTAGCAGATGTGCTCAAACAACAGATTTGTAGCACAAACACCAATACCAAAAACCTTTTGGGGCTGGAATAATAATACAAAAAGAAGACTTTGCTTCCCACTGCCAGCAGCTTACATTCCGGAGACGGGAAAACAACTGCATACATTCAAACAGAAGAGACAGAGAATGCCTCCTGTTGGATCTACTTGTTGCATGAACTGCTGCAAAATTCTACAAAGGATTGTGATTCTTGAAACAAAGTTACTTGCTGGACTTTCAGAACAGGTGGAACACTCAGCAGACCGTCATGGACCCCTCAGCATACAGCCGGTGAGTCCCATGAATCTTCTGAATCTAAGCAGTTTATACCAAATGTAGAGGAACAAGCCGAAACTCATTGTCCACACTAATCGATGGCACAAACAGGAAGTAAGACCCAAAGGAAACCGAGACATCAGATTGTCACAAGTTTCTCGTATTGCTGCCGTAGCTTCCTTTACCCCAGATTTGCCTATGACAAGGCTTGTAAATACCGGTATTTTATCTCCCCCTATACATCTTGAGAACAAATTTGAAGCATTAATGAATGTGGGTGAGGAATCCCCAAATGTGATTAAACATCTATCAGATCAGCCGGCAGCTAACATCGCTACTAACAGGCACTCAAGGAAGAGCCGAGATTGGCATTCAGCTCAAAGAGGAGCCGAGCAAAGGACTCTGATAGTGGGTGACTCTATTATCAGAAATATCAGTAGCAGGACTACAACAACATGCTGCCTTCCTCAAGCAACGGTCTCTGATGTGAACAAGGAACTTCAGAACATTCTGACGAAGCACACGACTGCAAATCGAATCATAATACATTGTGGGGAAGAAAGATATTCTGAAAGAGCAGTCAGAACTCCTTAAGAAGGACTTCAGTTAACTCTTTGAAACACTTTGAAGACTCAAAGTTCAGTCGTTCATCAGTGGACCACTCCCTGCAAGGGGAACAAATATGTTTTCACTGACGCTTGGGCTGAACACATGGCTACAATGATCTTGCAATATAAAAGGTGTGGATTTCATTGACATCTTCAATATTTTCTGTTGTCATAGATAACTGTTTAAACTGGATGACCTCCACCCAAACAAACTTGGTGCTAGAATGCTTTAGGACAATATTTACTTTTCCCTCCGTCATCCTTCAGCAGAGTGTGTCAATCCATTCAGCACACATACACACCAGGTCCGAGTCATCAAGAGGGTGACATATCGCACAAGGACACTGGTAACACCATGCAGCCACAACAAGCACTGCTATTGGACAGTATCACTGCTGATGGACACTATCCCTGCTGAGCCCTACCCACAGAGTTCCTCACAGATGGACTGTGATGTATCAAAACAGCTAAAAAACTCAGCACTCAAGGATAACTTTCTGGAAAACAGTCGTGGAAGCCAGGACAACATATCACAGCAACCGGAAACACAAGAAACACAGCCTATTTCACCAGACACATTATCCCTCTCTCCAGCATCTCCACTTCTGTGCTTCTCACAGAAAATGGAAGAATTGGTGTATGCTGGGACTTAACTCTGTCACTTTTTTGTTGCAAGCCTACAGGTATCAACAAAAGAAACGGCGCCCCACCCCAACCACCAAAGCCTGTTTGCCCTGCTCCTGTCAGAGCTCCACAACGCCAGGTCCCAAACCCTCAATCTGCTGAAGGTGAACCAAAAACAACTGATAGTGTTTGCTGAACAAGCTGGAACCCAGTGTGCCTGTAGTTTTCTCTATTTCAGTTTTATCATGTGACAGGAAGTTTGATGCCATCTCAAGCCGAAGGGCAAACTCATCTAATCTGCGACCTATTATGCATCAAACTAAAATTTATGTTAAGACACAAAGCACTGCCATAAATAAATAAAAATAAATAATTTCACTAAAAATAATTTACAATCAATGACTTTATAACCATAAACAATCTGTATTTTATTTTTTCTAAATGAAACATGGCTAGAAGACAGCTGCAGTGCAACAATCCTCAATGAAGCAGCCCCTCCTAACTTTAATTTCATGACTGTCTGAAGGACTGTTAGGAGAGGTGAAGGTGTAGCTGCTCTATTTGAAGATGTTTATCATTGCAAGCAAGTGTCATTTGGTCAGTAGTTGTCTTTTGAATATCTAGGGATTGAGCTGAAAGGTGCTCCACACATTCTGTTTATTATTATTTACAGGCCAGTTGAAGAGGTCACAGATGTTACAAACACACCAGGTTCCACCTCCACACAATCACGGCGCACACCCTCACCTGAATTCTAACCTTCACCACCTGATCCTCATCACCTGCCATCCATCACAGCACTATAAAAGCCACACACATGCACCCAGTCATTGTCCGGTCACGTTCGCGACAAGATCATTCATCTGCGCTAACTATAAGGACTAACTCCTCTTTACCTTCTCTCCAAGGATATACTCTAAGGATTACTTCTCCTTCATCTTCTCTCCAAGGATTGTTCCCGAAGACTCCTCCAAACCCTGACGGTGCGTGTGTGTGTGTTCACCTACTTCCCGGCACAGATCCCAACTCCCATCCACTCCTCACTACCTGCTCCTCTGCTTGTGTCTTATAATAAACATCTACTTTGTCTGTTACTCCTCTGTCTCCGAGTGATCCGTAACAACAGAAATGTTATCAATGATTTTCTCAGGGTTTGACTGTTTTGCTATTGCAGGGGATTTTAATACTCACATAGACAATGCAGAAAACAAAACAAAATAAATGATAAAGGTTCTAAACACGTTTGACCTGATTCAGCATGTGCATAGACCCACACACAAAGGTGGACACACTCTAGATCTAATCATCAGTAGGGTCTAAACATTTCATCCATTGTTATTTTCTTTGATATATTGATCTCTGCTACCATTGAATCTAGATCTGTCTCTGGCAGAAGAAGATGCATCAACGAGAACACTAGTGTACTATTTATGGAGGCTATATCTTTAATACCAAGCATTTCTGCAGACTCTGTTGATAGTCTCTTTGATTCCTTCAACTCAAAAGTTAAGAATGTTATTGATATTGCTCCAATTATAGAAAACAAACAGACATAAAACAGTTTGGAGAAGATGAACGGCAATTAAGACTTTGGAAAAGACAATGCAGAAAAGCCGAGCGGATGTGGCCGAAGACGAAACTTGAAATTCACTATGGCATCTAATAAGACAGCCTTCAATCAATTTAGAAACTTTAAATCATCAAAATAAACACAAAACCGTGAGACAGCCTAATAATTTATAATGTTGTGAGTAACGTAACATTCTTAACTGGGGTTTAATTTTTGCTGCTGAACACTAAAAGTAATGTATCACATGTTTGTTTCAAACAAAACATCTGCAATGTAGCTAAATTCTGACAAAAACTATGTTCTGACCCTTGATTAATTTTCACGTATGACTAGTTATGTGATGGATAAGGAAGTTTATTTCAGGGTTTGACTGTCCCTGCCATTATCACTGAAGCACAGAGTGCAGACCCCTACCTGGGGGAAACGTTCACCGCTTCTGCTTTAAAATTAATAAGACAATCCACACTAGAAAGCTGCTCAGTCTGAGAGTAGAACAGCCATGAGGGATGACCATTACTGCCCCGGTCTAAAACCGGTGTTCTCTCTAATAAAACAGCTGTGGTGTGGATACCTTCTGAACACATGAACCTGAAGTATGTGGTGAGATCTTAAAAAGTTAATTTTACTCTATAGGTTGCCACAATGAAAAAAAAAAAAAGAAAAAAAAAAAAACATTCTCACTTTGAGTAAATGAATGAATTAGGTATTTATATAGTGCTTTAGTGTGTATTGCTGTACACCCAAAGCACTTTACAATCATCATGAGGGGTCTCTTCTCAACCACCACCAGTGTGCAGTGTCCACCTGGATGATACAACATACAACAGTACAACGACACCAGTGAGCTCACCACACACCAGCTATGGGTGGAGAGGAGAGAGCGATAGAGCCAATTGAATGCAAGTTATTAGGATGCCATGATTGAGAAGGGTCAATGAATTTGGCCATGAAACCAGGGATACACCCCTACTCTTAACAAGAAGTGTCATGGGATTTCTAATGACCACGGATAAGGACCTTGGTTTTAACGTCCTATCCGAAGGACGATGCTTTTTACAGTATAGTGTCCTCCTCACTAAACTGGGGCATGTAGCATTTGGACCAATCAGACACACAAATATTTGTTACATTTAACAAATAATATCTAACGCTTCCTCATCTAATCAAAGGGTCTATGGACCCTTCCCCCAAAAGTCAACTATCACCTCAAAAAGGACAGGACACACCTCTGGTTCCATTGCAACCATAGGCACACTATCTGATAACACTAGGTTTATGACGCCCAAGAATGTGGCTAAGCCACTCTTACCTAAAGTCTCTCAAAAACAGACACATAATGCACATAAAGGGACTCTTCTCTTCTCTAATTGATTCACATATACTTTATAGGGCATTGTGTATGCTGTTACTGTTCTTGTATATTGTGTATTCTACATGTTTTATACATGCTTATGATGGATCACTAGTTAATATAATCCATCTACCTATATGATGTTTGGTAGTTTTTATTTTCATTCTCTAAATGAGAGTGTATATAATATGTGGATGCCTATGCAGCACATTAGTTTTATAAGAATCTTAAAAATTATTCTCTTGAACCCCCCCAATCTAATTTCATATGCAAGACACAATACTAGGAACAATTAGTTGTAAAGCTTCCCTCCAAAAGGTACCATTCCTCATAGGCTCACTCAAATCCTGAGGGTGTGACATTACCCCACTCTATAGATCACTGATCACCAGATCAGGGCAGTTCTTTTAGATTCAGGAATTCCAGGAGAAGATGCTGAGCTAAGAGCCTTAAAAACCATGCTAAACTTGTGCCAGGCCGTTTGACCTTGACTTTAAATTCATCAAGATCCTCTGATTTGAACCGGTCTCAATAACTCACTTCAGCAGAGAACAACTGGAGCCCCAAAGTGCTCAAGACTCTTTTTCAAATAGGTGAAACATGCAAGTATTAAACTTAGTCTTATTAATTTATAGATTAAATATTATAAGTATTCACACTGACTGATCTAGCCCGAATAAGATAACTGATAGCTAAGATAGCCGTGGTGGTGCTGTTGTTAGCTGTGGGATCGTCCACCTGAGGCGCCACCGTGGTGATGCGGTTGGCTGCGGACTCTTCCGCTGCCTTGATGGTGCTACTGTAGCTGAATGATCGTTTCACCTGAGGCACTGCTGGCGGTGATGTTGTAGCTGAATGATCATTTCGCCGCTGGCCTAAATTTTTACAAATAATTTTCCACTGATTTACGCGATCTGATTATAAACACCCTCTCCCAGCGCTGTCTCTGTGTGTTTGCTCCTCAGTGCTCATGCTGTGTGTCAGACAGACTCTGATTGTTCCTTCGCCTTTAGAGTGTCATAACCGGACACCGCCGTATTGTGTCACATGCTTCCTGTAAACTTCCTGGTAGTTATCTTGCCATAACAACACTGATACACCTCTGTACACACAAAATATCCAAATAATAAACCCTTGATTACGATAGTAAAGCTTGGTATGAGATTTTCTTGATATCTGGGGCCTTTTTATAAAAGATAAATAAAAGAAAATGTACATCTGAAATGCTAACTTGTGCAGCGATGTAAAAGGCTATAAATAGCATATTTTTACAACAGTAAACGACCAAATCGCAAAAGGAAGTTATTACAAACATTTGATCAGGGTTTAAAGTGAGTTTTGCGTAAAAGTGTACTAATAATTTCATAAATTGTCTGATGAAGCTTGATGCTAACGTTAGCTCTAATGCTACTAGTAACAGTTGCATTTCTTCTTCATAATGCATTGCTGTCACAATAATTCACGTAAGGTTGTAAGAAAACGTTTTGTTGTATTTTATAGTAAGACTTTTGATAAATAAGGGCAATAGGTGATTGTCTTCAGAATTATTCTGAATTCAGAATTTTTTTTTTTTTTTTTTTTGTTATACTGGTTAAAAGTCTCTTCACGTCCGAGCATTTTAAATAGCTTTCCTACCTGCCTGTCAATGTATGTATCCACATAACTCTGAGCACCCTGTTCGCACAGACAGAATACGCCACTAGCGCATTCACGCACGCCGTGCAGACAGAGCTAGAATGGCAGACAAACATCAACATCCCAGTCTTCTGTCCTGGTATTGTAATGCTTTTAAAGTTATCTCCCTGGTTAATTACACATAATGTAGCCCAGAGGTTGCCAATTTCAGTCCTTGTTCACATATTTTGCATGTCTCGCTCAGTTAACACACCCGATTCAGATGACCAACTTTAGCTACGTGAATGACTTTCTCCCTACTTTCTGAATAGGGGTTTACTTCACTTTGGAACACGGACTGGAATTGAGAACCGCTGATGTAGCCTATTGTAGTAATGCTGTCTCTGGTATTCTGGTCTGTGAGCATAAATGAGTTCAGGGGGTGTGGCTTTGGACGTCAATTGCAGGGAAGGTGGGACATTTGCTCTCAGTGCTATCAGGCTAATGTTAGCATTTTCCAAGATCTCCTATTGCACCTTTAACATAATCTAACATAATACAACCAGTTACCTAAATCAAAATAAGGAAACTGTTCAAACAAATTAACAAAGAAGCAACTAAATTTAATGTATGAATTAAAGAATCCCTTCAGAGTTTGAACAATGATGTTACAGTACAGTATCCTCTGGAATTAACCAATAAACAAAATACATTTAAATATAGCAATAATAACCAAATAAACAGTGGTAGAGGCTAAACGTGTGAGGTGAGCTATGCACACGTCACAGTCTCCCATCGAGGTACTGACCAGACTCAACCCTGATTAGCTTCATTGGGCAACCACTAAAAGGGTGATACGGCTGTTGCTAAAAGTATAAAGTACTGTCATTTTAATTTGGAGGCTATAATTCTCACAAATACCCTAATTTAAGACAGATTAAGCCAAAAAGAGCTGTCTGAAACCAACCACCATGGGTCTGCACTGATGATTAAACCAAAATCAATTTGACATCCTGTGACAATATCATTTCAGTTATTTCCCATTTTAATTCAAACTTGATCCCAATCTTAATATAACAGATAATGAAGGAAGTAATCCAATATGTCCCCTGTGCACCTCATTGATAAAGTAATTAACCCATGACAACCTTACGAGAAATACTCAGCTCCAGGTTACAGATCATTTAACCATGATAAATGAATTACACCCAAAGCAAATCAGTGTTGATAACAGAAGACATGTTACAGGTTACATTAATTCACTTATCTTTCTTTCTTTTTAAAAATAAAGACATAAAGACAATGATAACCACGTAAGCCAAAATGAGGTCAAAATCACATATCCTAAAGCCAGTAATACCATCAGTCCCTCCTGGAAGAAGAATACAGATCCGAGGCTTCAGAGAGAAAAACGAGGTCAGCATTTGAAACATTTAAAGAGCACATGGAGGAAAAGAAATGAGGAGGGAAAAAATAGTTCAAAGTGCTGCTTTTAGCTACAGAGGAAGCTGAAGGAATGTTGCCGACCAAATGAGAATAAATGAAAAGAGCACAACAACTCGAAACGCTGTGGGTATGATTTGGAGGCGCGGGGTTTGTGTGTCTGAGAGTGCATGGATATTTGTGTGTACACACATTTGGGTACTTTAATATTCACTAAAAAGGAGCTGACAGGGATTTTGTGTTTTTTTTGTTTTTTGTTTTTTTTCAGCATCAAAGCAACTTAAAGTCATTGCTATTCAGTGAAGGTTGCCATTCTGAGGCAACCTTAATAACAATGGCCATTGGCCATGTGATATGGGCATTTTAGGTGGTTTTACAAAGTTAAGGCCACTAAGGATAGTTACTTGTGAAGTAGATACATTTAAAAGGTTATCTCACCCAAAAATGAAAACTGTCATCATTTACTCACTTATGTCATTTCAAACCTTAGCTCATTGGCTCAAAAACTTTAAACTTGCATTAGTTAATTAATGTATTAATTAAAATAATGAGCAATACATGTGTTACAGTATGTCTTAATTGTTGATACAGTTAGTCCATACAAATACAATGTTACAAGGTCACATTAGTCAATACATGAAACATTTTCATGAGCAACACATTTGTTTCAGTATTTATTACCTATATTTGATAGGTAATAAACATAAAACTTCACAAAAAGAGGCCATTTGTTACATTAGTTATTGAATTGACTAACATGATAATGAGCAACACATTTATTAGAGTATTTGTTAGTCCTTGTCAAAGATATTAAATAAAAAAAATACATTTCAAAAAGCTTCCATTAGTCATGTTAATTAATACATTTAACAATGTTCACCATGAGCAAAACTTTTGTTACAGTGTTTAATAACTTTTCTTAGTTAATAAATATAAAACTTTAAGGTTCCATTAGTTACATTAATGCATCAACCAGCATTAAGAATGAGCAACACATTTGTTTCATTATTTATTATCTATTCTTGATGTAAATAAATGAAAAACACATTAGTTAATTCATTATCTAGCATTTACTAACATTGTTTTGTTACAGTGTTTATTAATGTTTTGAATTATATATATATATATATATATATATATATATATATATATATATATATATATATATATATTAGGGGTGTAACGGTTCACAAAATTCACGCTTCGGTTCGATACGATACACTGATGTCACGGTTCGGTTCGGTACATTTTAGATACAGCAAAATGTAAAAACATCTCAACTTTTCAGAATGCCGCAAGCGCACCGCGGGTCATGTGACAAGATCTAACCAATCAGCTTCATCCTCTCCCGTAACAACGTTGAAAGCTCAGCCAAGATGAAGGAACAGCTGATCATAGTTGTATATGGATTGCAATTTTGAAATAAATTTAGTTGCAGAGCTACTGCAAGCGATTTTTAGAGCTGCAAATCCATTTATCCTTTCCTGAAATTTCTGCGTCTCATGGAGAGAGCACGTCATTGTTGCTTAGCAAAGACAGATGCCTCATGAGCGCTTCTGCCCGAGCGCTTTGGAAAGGAGGAGAAAGCGGCGCGACTAGTGTTTTCCACTTGTTTTTAGGCACGATAGGTGAACGGCCCCTAATCCAAAGTGCACCCAAACACCAGACCTGTTGGTTATTGGAGGATCTTCTATTTCTGGTCTGTTAAACACATTGGCCATTTTGCAGCGAGCCTTCAACGCTTACTGAGTGAGCGAGCACCTGACTGAGTAGCCTAACATAAACATATAACTATAAGTTGGTGTTTTTTTCATCTTCGGGGGTGTCAGGAGCGTTGCCTGTTATGTTGTTTGGGTTATTGGGCTACCTTGTTGAACGCATATCATTATATTTCTCTTTTTATATATATATATATATATATATATATATATATATATATATATATATATATATATATATATATATATATATAATTAATTAGTCCAACGAACCGTTCGGTATACATAATGCGTACCGCATACCGAACCGAAAGCCTCGTACTGAACGGTTCAATACGAATAAGCGCATCGTTACACCCCTTATATATATATATATATATATATATATATATATATATATATATATATATATATATATATATATATATATATATATATATATATATATATATATACATATATATATATATATATATATATATATATATATATATATATATATATATATATATATATATATAAAATACTAGTTAATATAAAACCTTTTCAATACAGACCCATAAGTTACATTACGTAATGCATTAACTAAAATTAACCAACAATGAGCGGTAAATGTGTCACAGTATTTATCTTTATCTTTTTTTCAATAAGGTCCTAAAAATTATATTAGTTAATGTGTTATCTAGCATTGACTAACAATAAGCAACACACTTGTTAGAGTATTTATTAATCTTTGTTGAATTTAGTTAATAAAAATACATACAATAAGGTCCTTTCAGTTATGTTAGTTATTGCATTAACTAGCAATAAAAATTTTTTTTTTTTTGTTGTTGTTGTTGTTTTTTTTTTTTTTTTTTCACTAACCTTATAAAACAACCTGATCTGTGAGACACCTTTTTACGGGTGACATTTCATCACCCTCCAGGCTGGAGAACGGGTAGCTGGTCAAAAGCACAGGTCAATCCATTGTGTTTCTTCCAGCCAAATAAATGCCCCTGTCATGCACTCTCCTCAGTGACAGGAAATAATTGTACGGAGATGGAGGAGACAGCAGTGGACCTAGATCTCTCACTGCACAATACCCAGTGGCATATGATCACAACTGAACCCTTAATAAAACTGAATTCAGAAAATGAGTTTGTAAATTTCAGTGTAAAGACAATATCCACTTTACATGAATGTAAATATTCCACTGTGTATAGAGAATTATAATATAAGGACACACTGTATGTTCTACCTGTGTTTTGAGATTATAAAACTGAATGCATCATTTGAGATTGCATTTGAAGTTTATGAATTAATAATGGTCATACTTGATGAGTCACTTCTATATCAAAAACTTTGTTGTTTTTTTGTGTGTTTTAGTTATTTTCTTTGTTTTTTTTTTTTTTTTTACCTTGCATAACTTTTAATTTCTGAAATATATGCACGGAAGAAACATATGATGTATTAAATTTGCATAAGAATATTAAAGCTTATTTCAGTGTTTTACTGTATAAACTGTGTTCCCATTCGATACTTCAATCGAAGCCCCGAACTGAAGGCTTATTCAATTACGCTGTGAGACTGTGCGGCCATTGGTCCATAAAAACTAACCAATGGCTAGGCAGCAACTGCCGGTTTCCTGCTGCAGAACATCACTTCCCCTGCCACCATCAGGTGAGAAAAAAGTGTCAAATTTCTGAGCAAATTTCCACATCCACCGCTCGCTGAGACTTCATGTTCTAATTGTGAGAATATGAATCTCCCTTCTCTTCTGTAAGCTCGTGAATCGCTTTCTTTTCTGAAAGCAGACCTGCTCCTCAAGCCCTCCCATTCTCTTCCTCCTCCACAAGGCTGCAAAGAAGAAACAGTGGGGCAGAAGTGTGTAGGGCCAGGATGAGAGTGAGTCAGGGTTTAACAGCCATTACTTCCTCTTCCCCATAAAGGATGGTGGCCTTCACCCTATCCTCGATCTAAGATGTCTGAATGGTGCTTTCATGAGAAAGCGCTTCAGAATGATCAGGCTAAAACAGATCCTCTCACAAATACGCCCAGGGGACTGGTTCTTTTCTCTGGATCTGAAAGATTCTTACTTTCATATCCAGATAGCCCCCTGTCAGAAGCCGTTCTTGAAATTCGCCTTTGAGGGTGTGGCTTACCAATACAGGGTCCTCCCAGTACTAGGGCTGGGTCTGCTCCACATGCACCCCCTTCAGTACTGGTTGAATCCACAAGTTCCTCCATCATGCATGGCAACACGGGTGCCTACACATCAAGGTGAGCCAGTCCGGCGACTCTGCCCTGACCCCTTGGAGGAGCGTGCACTAGATGGAATGGGGCGACTCACACTGTATGGTTTGCAGAAGGAAGGTAATCTCGACAGATGTATCCGACACGGGTTGCTCTGTGCGAGGGGAAACCTGCATTTGGCCAATAGTTGAAGGCAGAGAGTAGGCTTCACATCAACTGCCTAGAAATGCGTGTAGCTCACCAAACCTGCCAGTGCTTCCTGCCAGACCTGAGGGGACATCACCTGCTAGTCAGATTGGACAGCATGGCATGACGGTGGTGTTGTATGTGAACTGCCAAGGCGGGCTATAGTTGTAGTGCATTTTTTTTAGGCTAACGTCTTTTAGGCTCGGCACAATCTGTGCTCCCTGAGAGCAGTGCACATCCCAGACAAACTGAAACAGAGTGCGGATATTCTTTCAAGAAGCGGAATCCACTCTCATTGCCCCACATATTTCTCCAAGCATGAGAATGTGTTAGCCCTCGACTGGCCCAACCTCCTCCTTTATGCTTTTCCCCCGATTGTGCTGATTCCCCAGGTAATCAGGCGGATCATGGACCAGGAACAAAAAGTTATATTGGTAACTCCACTTTGGGAGAACCAGCATTGGTTAGCTAAACTGTCAGAAATGCTGACAGCGGCCCCATGGCCCATCCCCTTCAGACGGAACCTCCTTTTTCAGGTGGGCAGAACGACATTGCATCTACATCTAGAGGTATGGGCCCTTCATCTTTGGCCACTCGACAGGAGCCTGCAAGCCTTCCGGTGTGCTTGCTAAATAATATTTATCAGGCTAGAGCCCAGTGTACAAGACGCATCCACACCTCCAAATGATATGTGTTTTCAGTTTGGTGCTTGAACTGCCAAGTCCCCTCAGTCTATGACATATCAGTGATACTGTCATTCCTGCATGAGCTGTTGGATAAGGGTTAATTTGTCACACGCCCCTATAGCAGGCCAGTCAGTAGGGAGAAACAACCTTGTCGTGCACTTTATGAGAGGGGCCAGAAGGCTTAGTCTGCCACACCCCCTCACTGTTCCTTCATGGGACCTTCCTACTGTATTAAGAGCCTTAAAGGGTTCCCCTTTTGAGCCGCTAAAATCTGTCAGCCTAGAGGCCCTGTCAGTGAAGACTGCTCTGCTTCTAACACTAGCATCAGTAAAGTGCATGGGTGACATTCAGGCACTCTCCATAAGCCCTAGTTGCCTGAAATTTGGGCCTAACGAAACCAAGGCATGGCTACATACCCAAAGTGCTCTCCGCACCCTTTAGAGCTCAAGTGGTTACTCTTTCTGCTTTACCAAACATAGAGCAGGATTGAGAGTTGAATCTGTGATGCCTCGTTAGGGCACTGAGAGCCTACACGGAACGCTCCACGCCATTTAGGTAATCAGAGCAGCTCTTTCTCTGCTTTGGTGGTCATGCAAAAGGGTTTCCAGTCTAAAAGCAAAGGCTTTCTAAGTGGATTGTGGACGCTATTCAACCAGCCTACTCTTCCTTGGGTCTGCAATTTAACATTGGAGTAAAAGCCCATTCAACTAGAGGAGTCTGACCATTACAGAAATTTTTGCGGTGGCCAGCTGTCCAAATTCGCTAGATTTTACAATCTAGATTTCCCTGCACTGAATGCAAGGGTGCTTTCTTTATGAGGTCACATTTCAGATACTTATAGTTTCAGTGTACTTTGGCCAATCTTTGCCCAAGGCAATGGAAACATTGCTTGTGCACTCTTGACCCCCTTGGCTGTGTGAGCCTGGGTGATCAAACTAGGTTAGACATAACTTCGCTTTATTCTGCAAGCTGGTTGCTATTGTCATATCTTGGCTCTATTGTCAAATATTATTGCTTGGATGTTCCCCTTCTTAGCACGGCGTGATTGAACTGTGTTCCCATAGTGTCTTTAATCAGACAAAGTATGAGTGAAGTATCAAAAGGGAACGTACTCGGTTACTAACATAAACTCGGTTCCCTGAGATACGGAAACAAGTACTGCATTCTGTGCCATGTTAAAAAGGCTGAACGACTCAGTCGTCACTTCAGTCAAAGTAACCTGCATCCTATGGCGAAGTGGGCACTTATATAGCCAGAGGCCCCGCCCATTCTAGCAGGCTTTGACAAAAGG
>NC_068417.1:50399576-50402076 GCF_023724105.1 Carassius gibelio
AGGGTCAGCATCATCTCTTCTCAGGTGTTCTGGATCCAGACTGGAGCTTGTAAATCCCGTGGCGAAACATAGAAACAAAATACAGACATCATTAGCATAGCTGCTGATCCAACAAAGTAAAATTAGTTTAACCCAAGCTAATGAATAAAAATGCAACTTTGAACAGATGCAACTACACTCACAATTAAAAAGATACATTATTCGAATGCTTGGTGAAAGAGATGTGTTTTTAATCTAGATTTAAACAGAGAGAGTGTGTCTGAACCCCGAACATTATCAGGAAGGCTATTCCAGAGTTTGGGAGCCAAATGTGAGAAAGCTCTACCTCCTTTAGTGGACTTTGCTATCCTAGGAACGACCAAAAGTCCAGCGTTTTGTGACCTTAGGGTGCGTGATGGATTGTAACGTGGTAGAAGGCTAGTTAGGTACGCTGGAGCTAAACCATTTAGGGCCTTATAGGTAAGTAATGATAATTTGTAACTGATACGGAACTTAATAGGTAGCCAGTGCAGAGACTGTAAAATTGGGGTAATATGATCATATTTTCTTGACCTCTTAAGGACTCTAGCTGCTGCATTTTGGACGACCTGTAGCTTGTTTATTGAAGAAGCAGGACAACCACCTAGAAGTGCATTACAATAGTCCAGTCTAGAGGTCATGAATGCATGAACTAGCTTTTCTGCATCAGAAACAGATAACATGTTTCGTAGCTTGGCAATGTTTCTAAGATGGAAGAATGCAGTTTTTGTAACATTGGAAATATGATTTTCAAAAGACAAATTGCTGTCTAATATAACACCCAGATTTCTGACTGTAGAGGAAGGAACAGTACATCCGTCTAGTTGCAGATTGTAATCTACAAGATTCTGTGTAGTGTTTTTTGGTCCAATAATTAATATCTCTGTCTTATCCGAATTTAATTGGAGAAAATTGTGTGTCATCCAATCTTTTACATTTTTAACACACTCTGTTAGCTTAGATAATTGGGAAGTTTCATCTGGTCTCGTTGAGATATATAGCTGAGTATCATCAGCATAACAGTGGAAGCTAATTCCGTATTTTCTAATAATATTACCAAGGGGCAACATATATATTGAAAATAGAAGGGGACCTAGGACGGATCCTTGTGGCACTCCATATTTTACTGATGATAAATGAGATGACTCCCCATTTAAGTAAACAAAATGGTAGCGATCGGACAGGTAGGATCTAAACCATCTTAGAGCCTGCCCTTGAATACCTGTATAGTTTTGTAATCGATCTATGAGTATGTCATGATCTATGGTGTCAAACGCAGCACTAAGATCAAGTAAGACTAGAAATGAGATGCAGCCTTGGTCTGACGCAAGGAGCAGGTCATTTGTAATTTTAACAAGTGCAGTTTCTGTGCTATGGTGGGGCCTAAAACCTGACTGAAATTCTTCATACATATCATTTTTATGCAGGAAGGTGCTCAATTGAGCAGACACAACTTTCTCTAAAATTTTAGACATAAATGGAAGATTTGAAATAGGCCTATAATTTGCCAGTACACTAGGATCTAGTTTTGGTTTCTTAATAAGAGGCTTGATAACCGCCAGCTTGAATGGTTTTGGGACGTGTCCTAAAGTTAACGACGAGTTTATGATATTGAGAAGTGTTTCTTCTGCTACAGGTAACAGCTCTTTCAGTAATTTAGTGGGTACAGGATCTAATAAACATGTTGTTGGTTTAGATACAGTGATAAGTTTATTTAGCTCTTCCTGTCCTATGGTTGTAAAGCGCTGCAGTTTATCTTTGGGTGCGATGGATGAAACTGAAGTGTTAGACGCTGTAGAATCTACATTCGCTATTGTATTTCTAATGTTATCTATTTTATCAGTGAAGAAATTCATAAAGTCATTACTATTTAACGTTGGTGGAATATTTGAATCAGGTGGCATCTGGTAATTTGTTAACTTAGCCACTGTGCTAAATAAAAACCTAGGATTGTTTTGGTTATTTTCAATGAGTTTGTGTATATGCTCTGCCCTAGCAGTTTTTAGAGCCTGTCTATAGCTGGACATACTGTTTTTCCATGCAATTCTAAAAACTTCTAAGTTAGTTTTTCTCCATTTGCGTTCAAGACTACGAGTTAATTTCTTGAGAGAGTGAGTATTACTGTTATACCATGGTACAGTACGTTTTTCTCTAACTTTTTTCAATTTGATTGGGGCAACAGCTTCTAATGTATTAGACAAAATAGTGCCCATGTTGTCAGTAATTTCGTCTAATTCGTGTGTATTTTTGGGTACAATTAGCAGTTGAGATAGATCAGGCAGGTTATTTGCGAATCTTTCTTTGGCGGCTGGAACAATAGTTCTGCCCAGACGGTAACGCTGAGACATATAGTTAATATCAGTTATACGCAGCATGCACGATACAAGGAAATGGTCTGTAATATCATCACTTTGAGGTACAATATCTATAGCAGTAAGATCGATTCCATGCGATATAATTAAATCTAGTGTATGATTAAAAC
>NC_068417.1:50429576-50432076 GCF_023724105.1 Carassius gibelio
TGTTGGATGGAGGGAGAGGAAGGAGGTCTGGAGCATCAGGTGGACGGACAGGTGCATGAAGGAAACACTGAAGAGGAAGGAGATACTGATGAAGGACAAGGGGATGAAGGATTACCACAGAAGGAAACAGGAGGAGGAACAGGCAACCAAGAGAAAGAAGAAGAAGGAAAAAATAATTTTATGGATGAGGAACAAACAGTAGAACAGAATACTCAATGGACAGAAATGGAAATATCGGACAGTTTTAAAAATCTTTTGGATAATGTGGAGAGTGATGGACAAGGAATGCATGATCAAAACAAAGAAATGGGCAGTGAAGAAGAAACAAGGATGGACAACATGGGAAAAGACAGAGGGGAGAGAGGACAAAGTAGAAGGAGAACATTAAAGGTAAAACCAAATGTGGAAAATGTAAGAAAAAAGTTAATGACAAGGGGCCGAGTAAAAAGTGTAAACAGATATGAAGTGTTAAGAGTGCTGGAGGGAGAAGATAAATAATGTTTTTTAGGTATTTATTTTTATTTCTTTTAATGGTTTTAAGTTGTGTTACTTTTAATGCAAGGGGACTGATGGACATGGGTAAATTTGAAAAGGTGAAAGAAATGTGTAAAAGAGAGGATGTGATTTTATTACAAGAAACTAACTGGAGGGAAGAGTACATGACTGAAATAAGGAAAAGGTGGAGTGGAGAGATTTTTTATAACAATGGTGATGGGAGGCTGGGTAGAGGAGTTGCAATTTTAATAAAAGAAAACTGTGGGGTATCATGTAAAACAATATATAATGACATAGATGGGAAATGTATTGCGGTTGAAATGGAGTACGAGGAGAAAAAAGTTATTGTAGTTAATATTCATGCACCAACTGTAGAGAATGAAAAGAAGGAATATTTTAATGTATTAAGAGATTTTTTAAAAAAACATAAAGAAGTTATTATGATGGGTGATTTTAATACCGTTTTCAGTAAATTAGAAATTGGTGAGGGAATGGTTTTTAAAAATGATAAAGGAAGAAAAGAACTGAAATTATTAATGGAAGAAAATAATATGATTGATGTATGGAGAGAAAGAAATGAAAAAAAGAAAGAATATTCAAGGAGGCAATTAGTAGGGAATTTTATGTGTAAGACGAGGATTGATTTTATTTTGTGTACAAGGAACATTGAAGGATTTATCGGTAATATTAAATATGAAGAATCAAGCTTAAGTGACCATAAACCAATTTTTATGCAAGTAGACTGGAGTTCAGTGAAAAGAGGGCCGGGTGTATGGGTTTTAAATGTAGAGGTTTTGAAGAATGAGGCGTATTTTTTAAGTATTAAAGAAATTATTGAAAAAGAAAAGGAGAATGAAATGTACAGTGAAGATAAAAGGATATGGTGGGAAAATGTCAAATATTTAGTTAAAAAATTCACAATAAAATATTGCAAATTAATACAGATATGTAAGAGGAAGAAGGAGAGAGAAATAAGAGAAAAATTGGAAAAGGAATTAAATGAGAATGGGAAAGATATACAAAAAATAAAAGAATTGGAGGGAATATTGAAAGAAATGGAAGAGAAAAAATATGAAGGTGCAAGACTAAGAAGTAAAGCTAAATATACTGTGGAGGGAGAAAAATGTACAAAGTTTTTCTTTGATCTAGAAAAAATAAGAGGGAAAGCTAGAATGATTAAAGAAATAAGAGGGGAAAATGGTGTAGTGGTGGAAACAAATGAGGAAATATTAAAAGAAGTAAAAGCATATTATGAAAACCTGTTTAGTACTGAGGGGTTGAGGGAAGAAGAGAAATTTGAGTTACTGAATAAAATAGAAACAACAGTAGGAGAAATAGACAAAAAAGAGTGTGATGAAGAGATAAGAGAAGAAGAGATAAAAAGAGCAATAAGTGAATTAAACAAAAATAAAAGTCCAGGTATAGATGGTTTGGGGAGTGAATTTTATATCGTTTTTAAAGATTTTTTAACCAGTATTTTAAAAGAAGTGTATGAAGACATTTTTAAGAAAGAGGAAATGAATCAGAGAATGGGGATGGGATTATTAAAGTTGATATATAAAAGAAAAGGAGATAAAGTAGACTTAAAAAATTATAGACCAATTACAATGCTGAATACAGATCTGAAAATTTTAACAAAAGTTTTAGCTAACAGATTGAAAGAGGTAATGCCAACCATAATTAAAACAAATCAAGTGTATGGAGTTAAAGGAAGAGATATAGCGGACACAACTTTAAGTATAATAGATAGGATAAGATATATGAAAGAAAAAAACAAAAAAGGATATGTTATTAGTTTGGATTTTGAAAAGGCTTTTGATAGAGTGGAGCATGAATATTTATTTGGAATTTTAAGAAAGTACGGGTTTGGGGAAAATTTTATCAAGTGGATTACAATTATATATAGGGGAGCAATAACAAGAATACAGTGTAATGGTTTTTTAACTGAATGTTTTAAAATTACTAGATCAATAAGACAAGGATGTCCATTATCAGCGCTTTTATA